>NW_020862553.1:0-20530 GCF_003713205.1 Coffea eugenioides | reverse complement strand
GCAAAGCTAATTGTATGAAGTTGTTTGGCTGGAATTGTGGAGCCTTGTGCATGAAAAATGTTGCTGCAAATCTTGCCAAGAGTTTCATATGTTGCTGAAGTTTTGTTGCAGAATGTCTACGTAGTTTGCATGAAAAATAGCTTCTCAAATTTGCACTTAGACCCCCCGAGCATACCTTTGTTTCACTATGGCCCAAACCATTGAAAAGTCTATCAAAGTGATCCCTCAATCTTTCTTTTCTTTTTCGATTTAATCCTAATTTTATGAATCACTAGTTGTGCAATTGTTTAAATGCTTTCGATGGGCCAAATTCATGTAGTTAATGGTTAAATTTGAGATGTCTTGACCCCTCATATTTCTTTTCCCTTCCAATTAGGTTCTAATTTTTCAAAACATAGGCTAGTTAAGTTATTTAAATGCTTTGACGTCTATGTGTTTCTTTGTGATTATTTGAACTTTTTCTTACTTATGGGTTCTCAAAATTCTCAAAAAATGTGTCAATTGGACTTGAATGATTGGGTAACGCTTGCTTTTGGATCCTTAAGTGGATGTTATAATCTTGATTTCGTTTGATTTAATTTTGCTTAGCTAATCTTGTTATTTGAATTTAATAAATAATTTTCCATTCTTTTCGTGATTTTTGCATTTGATTATGGCGGATTCCACCTTAGGCCATTCGTTTTGGCACTCCATTTTCAGATTCTTGAGACCTTTTACTCTAGGCCGGGTTTTGCCCGTACACTTACATGATTTATTCCATGTTTAATGCTCATTTCATGTTTAATTTCCATTTTGGTGTTTAATTTCTGTTACATATGATTTTTCTTAAATAAAATGCACCTTGACCCCTTGGCTTCTATCTAATGCTTCCATGGCCCAATGACTTTGGAAAATTTAATTAATTTTATCCTCCTAGCATGCCATTTTCTCTTTAATACATTTTGATTTGTTTTGTATGGATTCTTAATGATTTTTTATGATGAGTTTGAAGGATTTAATAACCTGTTCTAGATTAGTGGTTTAAATTTGATTTTTCTCGGTGAATTTTGGAAATTTTGTCGTTTAATCATAGCAAATTAGTTTTATTTGTTTTTTGAGAAATTTACCATGCGGTTTGGGATAGGTCCCACCTAAAGTTCTAATTTCAAGTTATTTCCTTTTAGACCCTTAATTTTGGTAATAATACGTGGGTCCCTTGAAACTTCTTCGATTCTTTTAAGTGGGTCTTTGTTGGGTTCAATTTGATGAATAGGGGTCGTTCACTTCCATTTGAATGTTTGTTTGACTCAATTTCATGTTTATTTCCATTTCATTTAATTTTGTTAATTAAAGTGGTACCTTGACCTTTTTATTATTTTGGAGGGTAAATTAGTACTTTCACTTCGTTAGGGCGTCGATTCAAGGGAGGTACACTCTATCCCTTATTCGCACTTCAGTTGACCCTATGTGCTCCTACGTGTTATGTGAAATTGCATGCCTACTCCGCTTTCCTCATCTCTTTGCATGCATTTACTGGCTTTTACTTTTATTTAAGATAGGGCTCGGAGAGCCTCTGGTCCATTTTCCCTTCCCCTTTATGCTTTTATGGGGTATGTGTACACCTCTTGGCTTGTAATAGATAGGGCTCGGAGAGCCTCTGGTCCATTTTTCCTTCCCCTTTTATGCTTTTATGGGGTATGTGTACACCTCTTGGCTTGTAATAGATAGGGCTCGAAGAGCATCTGGTCCACTTCCCCTTCCCCTTGCTTGCTTGTTTTTGTTGCTACATGTTTAATTGCTTTATTAGGCTCTTACATCTAGTCGAGCATGCTAAATGCTATGTGCTATGTGTTTACGAGTATTTTGGCATGTCTACTTGCTTTCATAGCCATGAATGAATGGAATGGATGAATGTACGTTTCCGCTAGTCCAACGCTAGTCGGAATTCATAGAATGGGCTAGTCCAACGCTAGACCCTTAGGGATTTCCCCTCATTAGCATATCATTTGCTTGTTCACCACATATCATGCATTTTTCTTAGTTTTATCGCTTGGCATGCTCCTCGAACCCCCTTTCCCTTCATTTTAGGATTTTTGCATATCATGATAGTTGTAGGGTCCATTTGCTTGAGTGTCCCCTTCCGATAAGGGAAACGAGCGAGTGTGGCTACTCGATAGCCTTAGCACGCTAGTTTCGCCTTCTAATCAAAGGGAAAATCAAGTCACGATTTAGGTCTCCCCGTACCCAATATGCATGAATTCCCTAGTCTCATGCATTCTCAATCCACTCTATCATTACACTTTCACTTTTGTCTCATTTGCACACATGCACCTTTTTATCACCCTCACTTGCACATGAACACTTTTCCTCCCATTTTTGCACACGTGCACCCTTGAGTTTCTTCGCTTGCACACGAACACTTTTATCATTACTTGCACACATGTACTTCATATTATCATTTCACATACCGTACATTGCCCACTCACGTGCACACTTTCATTTACATATTTATTTTCTTTTATTACTTTTTCAAACTCATGTCCTCACATTGCACGCATGCATTCCATTCATTTGCATCCCACTTGCATTATTCGTGACTTCTTCAAAGGATTGATATTGGACTTCACAATTAATGTGATTGGCACCACTCAACCTTTGAAGGGAAATTTCCCCCAATTCCCCTAGGTCTAGGGTTTGCATTCATGTAGGGCACTCAAATGTAATAAATTCTTTGGTTAAAACAAGAAAATCTTTGATTAAATCAACGCAACTAGCCTTGGCTAGGTCAAAGGGGTGCCTTGGATTCTATCCTTGCCTTCCCCTTTGTCAAACGTGACTCCCGAACCTTTTTCTTTGGTTTATGTAGACTAGGAGTCGTTTTAAAAAGGGTTTATTACTACTTGACTTTAAAACTCATTTTTGGGTGACTTGGTACACCTTAAACCATTACCAAGTGGCGACTCCAAACTTTTCATTTCAAAACCCTTTTTAAAACTATTTTTTTGGCCAAATCGTCGCTTTCCAAAGTCCCATGGCCTTTACTTTTACTTTGCACACGTTCACACACCACACTTCACACACACAACACTTATCGATTCGAAAAGTGGGGCGCGACACCGATAAACGTAGCTTCGATTGTATCCGTTACGCAAAAACACGTCAAATCTGTCTTTTGCTAAACCTTTTCCGCACATGTCGTTAGCTTGATTTTGTATTTGTATGACTTGGAGCCTATGGAAAGGCTAGTGAAATGAGATGAATTGATGTTGTTTGTAGGTTGGAAATGAAGCATTTATGGGGAAATACTGTCCGAACTTTGAGTATGTATGATTGCTTTGAGTATGTGATTTAGGGCTTGGACTCGGACAAGGTAATGATATATGATGGATGATTTCTGAGCCGTGGAGGTGAGTGACCCTAAACTGTTTCCAAAGTACTTTTGAAATGTTTCTTGCATTATTTACTCGACTGCATATCATGCGTGCTTGCATGTGAGTTCATGACAAGTTTTGGCTTTACTGAGTTGTTGGGGAGTCTTGTGCTGGACACCAACGTCTCCACCCCGTTTATGGTTCATGTTCATGTTTATCTGGAGCTCAAAAAGGGGCTCCCTCTCTCTGTTTACTGTTATACGTTCAAGGATCTATTTGAGCGTTGGGTGTTTAAGTGCAATGATTTCACTGGCTCACCAGAGCAAATATCCATACATTTGATTTCAGAATCATGACATCATCGAAATGCATTATTGTGAAAGATATTTGATTACTGGTTTTATTCGGTTACTCACTGAGCTTTTAGCTCACCCCAAAACTATTTTATTCCCTTCCACAGGGCTCGAGGCGAAGGAAGTGATTGTAGTACTTATTCATGTGGCTGGATGGATTATCTCCTGTATAGTTTGAGTTTTCGATTTCTCTTGTGTAATAGTTGGGTTTGTATGAATGTTTGGACTTGAATGGATGTATGTGTACGTTCCACGCTTGGGAATTGTTTCCGCTTCGTTTATGACATGTAATTATTGGAGAATTTGATGCATATTTGAGATTTATCTCGTAATTTATTTGAGGACTGAAGTGAACGACTGAGTCCCGGCGAGAGCTGGGCAGGCGGTCCGCCGAACCCTTTGGTTCGCCTTAGGGGAAGGTTGGGCTGTCACAGTTGGTATCAGAGCTTAGGCTTCAGATTCCTGTAGTGTATCCTAGTCTTGAAGTTTAGGATGCCGGACTGTGGGTTTGGTTTGAAATATCAGTGATTCTTGCGGGATGTCTTGACTTGATTGGTACAAGATGGAATGTCGAGGACGACATTCTTTTAAAGAGGGGAGTTTGTGACGCCCTGAAAGAATGAGTGCGAGAACACGAAAATTTTCTAATTTTCTAGGGTTTATTTTTTTTAATCGCCCGCCTTTTCTACATTTTCTTTATTATAAAAATTCCCAGATAAAGTTTATGAGTAAATATAGTTTTAAGATGATTTTTCTAGTATCGGGTAGTTTTTGAGAAATAAGGAGTGTATATTGGACGTGGGACCCGCTAGTGCGGTAAATGCGATATATTTTTGACAACTTGTTGGGGTTTTGTATTTAGTGATATTATTTTACAAGGTGCTCGGAGATAATTAGAAGTTACCTATATGGATTAGTGTTAGAGAGACATTGAGATAAGTTTAAGCAAGCAAGGTGACAAGTGTCACTTTGTGATTGGGTTGGACTTTGACCTTTGGACCAACTTTACCAATAAATCAAAAATTGACCAAAATCATCTTCATTCTTCATGCTTCTTGGCTGAACACATTGAGAGAGAAAAGAGAGAAAACCTTTCATTTGGTCACTTCAATTCTTGTCCAAATCTTGAGTTCCAACCGATTAAATTGCAAACCACTCCATAAAACTTGCTAGCTAAGGAAGATTGAAGCTCTTGGTGGAGTTGTTTTGGAAGAAAAACCCCTAAGCCATCACCTTTCTTGATATTTGAAGGTATCATGTCTAGCCATCCTTTCTTTATTCTTGATTATGTTAAATTAATGACTTGTGATGGCTAAAGAGATGTTTTTGTGGAAGATTAGCACTTGAATGCATGAATTCCAGTTTAGGGTTTTAATTTTTCCTATTCTGCCCGGCCCTGTTACCCCTAGTTAGAGTCCGAATTGGCCTTAGCACAAAACATGAAGTTGTATAGAATGATGTTTTCTAGTTGCCTGTAAATTTTCAGCCCAATCGGAGCTCGGTAGCCTGAGATAAGACTGAAATACCCAGACTGGTCTAGGTTGGAGTTCAGCGAACAGGGTTGTCATTTCACCCAATCTGACCGTGAATTTTCACCATGATCCTTACCGAATTAGATTTTGGCCAAAACATGAAAGTTGTAGCCAATGGTATAAAATAGTTGCCTACAAAATATCAGCTCGAGCCTAGCACTGTAGCTTGTGAAATGACCGAAATACCCTTGACTGTCCATGAAACCTGTTTCGCGCCCAGATTTCTGTTTTCGTATAGTTTTCCATTTTTGACCATGAAAATGTATGATTTGGCCTTGGAGGTCTTCATAATAAATGTAGGGTTGTGTTTTGGGTTCGAAACACCATAAGATACACTTCAATCGGACTTCGGTAGCCTGAGTTATTGCTGTTTAACAATTGTGCGGTTAGCCAACCTGTTTGTGAGATTCTGGTTTCGTATATTTCAAATTTGACCTAGTTAGGGTGAGAACTGGACTGAGTTGCCTTCATCAAAGTTGTAACCCTATGTCTTAGCTTCACAACGGTATAAATTTCACCCCAATCCGATAAACGTAGCTTCGATTGTATCCGTTACGCAAAAACACGTCAAATCTGTCTTTTGCTAAACCTTTTCCGCACATGTCGTTAGCTTGATTTTGTATTTGTATGACTTGGAGCCTATGGAATGGCTAGTGAAATGAGATGAATTGATGTTGTTTGTAGGTTGGAAATGAAGCATTTATGGGGAAATACTGTCCGAACTTTGAGTATGTATGATTGCTTTGAGTATGTGATTTAGGGCTTGGACTCGGACAAGGTAATGATATATGATGGATGATTTCTAGGCCGTGGAGGTGAGTGACCCTAAACTGTTTCCAAAGTACTTTTGAAATGTTTCTTGCATTATTTACTCGACTGCATATCATGCGTGCTTGCATGTGAGTTCATGACAAGTTTTGGCTTTACTGAGTTCTTGGGGAGTCTTGTGCTGGACACCAACGTCTCCACCCCGTTTATGGTTCATGTTCATGTTTATCTGGAGCTCAAAAAGGGGTTCCCTCTCTCTGTTTACTGTTATACGTTCAAGGATCTATTTGAGCGTTGGGTGTTTAAGTGCAATGATTTCACTGGCTCACCAGAGCAAATATCCGTACATTTGATTTCAGAATCATGACATCATCGAAATGCATTATTGTGAAAGATATTTGATTACTGGTTTTATTCGGTTACTCACTGAGCTTTAGCTCACCCCAAAACTATTTTATTCCCCTCCACAGGGCTCGAGGCGAAGGAAGTGCTTGTAGTACTTATTCATGTGGCTGGATGGATTATCTCCTGTATAGTTTGAGTTTTCGATTTATCTTGTGTAATAGTTGGGTTTGTATGAATGTTTGGACTTGAATGGATGTATGTGTACGTTCCACGCTTGGGAATTGTTTCCGCTTCGTTTATGACATGTAATTATTGGAGAATTTGATGCATATTTGAGATTTATCTCGTAATTTATTTGAGGACTGTAGTGAATGACTGAGTCCCGGCGAGAGCTGGGCAGGCGGTCCGCCGAACCCTTTGGTTCGCCTTAGGGGAAGGTGGGCTGTCACAGTTGGTATCAGAGCTTAGGCTTCAGATTCCTGTAGTGTATCCTAGGCTTGAAGTTTAGGATGCCGGACTGTGGGTTTGGTTTGAAATATCAGTGATTCTTGCGGGATGTCTTGACTTGATTGGTACAAGATGGAATGTCGAGGACGACATTCTTTTAAGGAGGGGAGTTTGTGACGCCCGAAAGAATGAGTGCGAGAACCCGAAAATTTTCTAATTTTCTAGGGTTTATTTTTTTTAATCGCCCGCCTTTTCTACATTTTCTTTATTATAAAAATTCCCCAGATAAAGTTTATGAGTAAATATAGTTTTAAGATGATTTTTCTAGTATCGGGTAGTTTTTGAGAAATAAGGAGTGTATATTGGACGTGGGACCCGCTAGTGCGGTAAATGCGATATATTTTTGACAACTTGTTGGGGTTTTGTATTAAGTGATATTATTTTACAAGGTGCTCCGAGATAATTAGAAGTTACCTATATGGATTAGTGTTAGAGAGACAAAGAGATAAGTTTAAGCAAGCAAGGTGACAAGTGTCACTTTGTGATTGGGTTGGACTTTGACCTTTGGACCAACTTTACCAATAAATCAAAAATTGACCAAAATCATCTTCATTCTTCATGCTTCTTGGCTGAACACATTGAGAGAGAAAAGAGAGAAAACCTTTCATTTGGTCACTTCAATTCTTGTCCAAATCTTGAGTTCCAACCGATTAAATTGCAAAGCACTCCATAAAACTTGCTAGCTAAGGAAGATTGAAGCTCTTGGTGGAGTTGTTTTGGAAGAAAAACCCCTAAGCCATCACCTTTCTTGATATTTGAAGGTATCATGTCTAGCCATCCTTTCTTTGTTCTTGATTATGTTAAATTAATGACTTGTGATGGCTAAAGAGATGTTTTTGTGGAAGATTAGCACTTGAATGCATGAATTCCAGTTTAGGGTTTTAATTTTTCCTATTCTGCCCGGCCCTGTTACCCCTAGTTAGAGGCCGAATTGGCCTTACAACAAAACATGAAAGTTGTAGAGAATGATGTTTTCTAGTTGCCTGTAAATTTTCAGCCCAATCCGAGCTCGGTAGCCATGAGATAAGACTGAAATACCCAGACTGGTCTAGGTGGAGTTCAGCGAACAGGGTTGTCATTTCACCCAATCTGACCGTGAATTTTCACCATGATCCTTACCGAATTAGATTTTGGCCAAAACATGAAAGTTGTACCAATGGTATAAAATAGTTGCCTGCAAAATATCAGCTCGAGCCTAGCACTGTAGCTTGTGAAATGACCGAAATACCCTTGACTGTCCATGAAACCTGTTTCGCGCCCAGATTTCTGTTTTCGTATAGTTTTCCATTTTTGACCATGAAAATGCATGATTTGGCCTTGGAGGTCTTCATAATAAATGTAGGGTTGTGTTTTGGGTTCGAAACACCGTAAGATACACTTCAATCGGACTTCGGTAGCCTGAGTTATTGCTGTTTAACAATTGTGCGGTTAGCCAACCTGTTTGTGAGATTCTGGTTTCGTATATTTCAAATTTAACCTAGTTAGGGTGAGAACTGGACTGAGTTGCCTTCAACAAAGTTGTAACCCTATGTCTTAGCTTCACAACGGTATAAATTGCACCCCAATCCAATAAACGTAGCTTCGATTGTATCCGTTACGCAAAAACACGTCAAATCTGTCTTTTGCTAAACCTTTTTCGCACATCGTTAGCTTGATTTTGTATTTGTATGACTTGGAGCCTAGGAATGGCTAGTGAAATGAGATGAATTGATGTTGTTTGTAGGTTGGAAATGAAGCATTTATGGGGAAATACTGTCCGAACTTTGAGTATGTATGATTGCTTTGAGTATGTGATTTAGGGCTGGACTCGACAAGGTAATGATATATGATGGATGATTTCTGAGCCGTGGAGGTGAGTGACCCTAAACTGTTTCCAAAGTACTTTTGAAATGTTTCTTGCATTATTTACTCGACTGCATATCATGCGTGCTTGCATGTGAGTTCATGACAAGTTTTGGCTTTACTGAGTTCTTGGGGAGTCTTGTGCTGGACACCAACGTCTCCACCCCGTTTATGGTTCATGTTCATGTTTATCTGGAGCTCAAAAAGGGGTTCCCTCTCTCTGTTTACTGTTATACGTTCAAGGATCTATTTGAGCGTTGGGTGTTTAAGTGCAATGATTTCACTGGCTCACCAGAGCAAATATCCGTACATTTGATTTCAGAATCATGACATCATCGAAATGCATTATTGTGAAAGATATTTGATTACTGGTTTTATTCGGTTACTCACTGAGCTTTAGCTCACCCCAAAACTATTTTATTCCCCTCTACAGGGCTCGAGGCGAAGGAAGTGCTTGTAGTACTTATTCATGTGGCTGGATGGATTATCTCCTGTATAGTTTGAGTTTTCGATTTATCTTGTGTAATAGTTGGGTTTGTATGAATGTTTGGACTTGAATGGATGTATGTGTACGTTCCACGCTTGGGAATTGTTTCCGCTTCGTTTATGACATGTAATTATTGGAGAATTTGATGCATATTTGAGATTTATCTCGTAATTTATTTGAGGACTGTAGTGAACGACTGAGTCCCGGCGAGAGCTGGGCAGGCGGTCCGCCGAACCCTTTGGTTCGCCTTAGGGGAAGGTGGGGCTGTCACAGTTGGTATCAGAGCTTAGGCTTCAGATTCCTGTAGTGTATCCTAGGCTTGAAGTTTAGGATGCCGGACTGTGGGTTTGGTTTGAAATATCAGTGATTCTTGCGGGATGTCTTGACTTGATTGGTACAAGATGGAATGTCGAGGACGACATTCTTTTAAGGAGGGGAGTTTGTGACGCCCCGAAAGAATGAGTGCGAGAACCCGAAAATTTTCTAATTTTCTAGGGTTTATTTTTTTTAATCGCCCGCCTTTTCTACATTTTCTTTATTATAAAAATTCCCCAGATAAAGTTTATGAGTAAATATAGTTTTAAGATGATTTTTCTAGTATCGGGTTGTTTTTGAGAAATAAGGAGTGTATATTGGACGTGGGACCCGCTAGTGCGGTAAATGCGATATATTTTTGACAACTTGTTGGGGTTTTCTATTAAGTGATATTATTTTACAAGGTGCTCAGAGATAATTAGAAGTTACCTATATGGATTAGTGTTAGAGAGACAAAGAGATAAGTTTAAGCAAGCAAGGTGACAAGTGTCACTTTGTGATTGGGTTGGACTTTGACCTTTGGACCAACTTTACCAATAAATCAAAAATTGACCAAAATCATCTTCATTCTTCATGCTTCTTGGCTGAACACATTGAGAGAGAAAAAAGAGAAAACCTTTCATTTGGTCACTTCAATTCTTGTCCAAATCTTGAGTTCCAACCGATAAATTGCAAACCACTCCATAAAACTTGCTAGCTAAGGAAGATTGAAGCTCTTGGTGGAGTTGTTTTGGAAGAAAAACCCCTAAGCCATCACCTTTCTTGATATTTGAAGGTATCATGTCTAGCCATCCTTTCTTTGTTCTTGATTATGTTAAATTAATGACTTGTGATGGCTAAAGAGATGTTTTTGTGGAAGATTAGCACTTGAATGCATGAATTCCAGTTTAGGGTTTTAATTTTTCCTATTCTTCCCGGCCCTGTTACCCCTAGTTAGAGGCCGAATTGGCCTTAGCACAAAACATGAAAGTTTTAGAGAATGATGTTTTCTAGTTGCCTGTAAATTTTGAGCCCAATCCGAGCTCGGTAGCCTGAGATAAGACTGAAATACCCAGACTGGTCTAGGTTGGAGTTCAGCGAACAGGGTTGTCATTTCACCCAATCTGACCGTGAATTTTCACCATGATCCTTACCGAATTAGATTTTGGCAAAACATGAAAGTTGTAGCCAATGGTATAAACTAGTTGCCTACAAAATATCAGCTCGAGCCTAGCACTGTAGCTTGTGAAATGACCGAAATACCCTTGACTGTCCATGAAACCTGTTTCGCGCCCAGATTTCTGTTTTCGTATAGTTTTCCATTTTTGACCATGAAAATGTATGATTTGGCCTTGGAGGTCTTCATAATAAATGTAGGGTTGTGTTTTGGGTTCGAAACACCATAAGATACACTTCAATCGGACTTCGGTAGCCTGAGTTATTGCTGTTTAATAATTGTGCGGTTAGCCAACCAGTTTGTGAGATTCTGGTTTCGTATATTTCAAATTTGACCTAGTTAGGGTGAGAACTGGACTGAGTTGCCTTCATCAAAGTTGTAACCCTATGTCTTAGCTTCACAACGGTATAAATTGCACCCCAATCCGATAAACGTAGCTTCGATTGTATCCGTTACGCAAAAACACGTCAAATCTGTCTTTTGCTAAACCTTTTCCGCACATGTCGTTAGCTTGATTTTGTATTTGTATGACTTGGAGCCTATGGAATGGCTAGTGAAATGAGATGAATTGATGTTGTTTGTAGGTTGGAAATGAAGCATTTATGGGGAAATACTGTCCGAACTTTGAGTATGTATGATTGCTTTGAGTATGTGATTTAGGGCTTGGACTCGGACAAGGTAATGATATATGATGGATGATTTCTGAGCCGTGGAGGTGAGTGACCCTAAACTGTTTCCAAAGTACTTTTGAAATGTTTCTTGCATTATTTACTCGACTGCATATCATGCGTGCTTGCATGTGAGTTCATGACAAGTTTTGGCTTTACTGAGTTCTTGGGGAGTCTTGTGCTGGACACCAACGTCTCCACCCCGTTTATGGTTCATGTTCATGTTTATCTGGAGCTCAAAAAGGGGTTCCCTCTCTCTGTTTACTGTTATACGTTCAAGGATCTATTTGAGCGTTGGGTGTTTAAGTGCAATGATTTCACTGGCTCACCAGAGGCAAATATCCGTACATTTGATTTCAGAATCATGACATCATCGAAATGCATTATTGTGAAAGATATTTGATTACTGGTTTTATTCGGTTACTCACTGAGCTTTAGCTCACCCCAAAACTATTTTATTCCCCTCCACAGGGCTCGAGGCGAAGGAAGTGCTTGTAGTACTTATTCATGTGGCTGGATGGATTATCTCCTGTATAGTTTGAGTTTTCGATTTATCTTGTGTAATAGTTGGGTTTGTATGAATGTTTGGACTTGAATGGATGTATGTGTACGTTCCACGCTTGGGAATTGTTTCCGCTTCGTTTATGACATGTAATTATTGGAGAATTTGATGCATATTTGAGATTTATCTCGTAATTTATTTGAGGACTGTAGTGAATGACTGAGTCCCGGCGAGAGCTGGGCAGGCGGTCCGCCGAACCCTTTGGTTCGCCTTAGGGGAAGGTTGGGCTGTCACAGTTGGTATCAGAGCTTAGGCTTCAGATTCCTGTAGTGTATCCTAGGCTTGAAGTTTAGGATGCCGGACTGTGGGTTTGGTTTGAAATATCAGTGATTCTTGCGGGATGTCTTGACTTGATTGGTACAAGATGGAATGTCGAGGACGACATTCTTTTAAGGAGGGGAGTTTGTGACGCCCCGAAAGAATGAGTGCGAGAACCCGAAAATTTTCTAATTTTCTAGGGTTTATTTTTTTTAATCGCCCGCCTTTTCTACATTTTCTTTATTATAAAAATTCCCCAGATAAAGTTTATGAGTAAATATAGTTTTAAGATGATTTTTCTAGTATCGGGTTGTTTTTGAGAAATAAGGAGTGTATATTGGACGTGGGACCCGCTAGTGCGGTAAATGCGATATATTTTTGACAACTTGTTGGGGTTTTCTATTAAGTGATATTATTTTACAAGGTGCTCAGAGATAATTAGAAGTTACCTATATGGATTAGTGTTAGAGAGACAAAGAGATAAGTTTAAGCAAGCAAGGTGACAAGTGTCACTTTGTGATTGGGTTGGACTTTGACCTTTGGACCAACTTTACCAATAAATCAAAAATTGACCAAAATCATCTTCATTCTTCATGCTTCTTGGCTGAACACATTTAGAGAGAAAAGGGAGAAAACCTTTCATTTGGTCACTTCAATTCTTGTCCAAATCTTGAGTTCCAACCGATGAAATTGCAAACCACTCCATAAAACTTGCTAGCTAAGGAAGATAAGCCTGTGTTTGTTTTCGAAGAAAACCCCTAAAGCCATCACCTTTCTGATATTTGCGAAGGATCATGTCTAGCACTCCTTTCTTGTTCTTGAATAATGTTAAATTAATGAACTTGTATGGCTAACAGATGTTTTGTGGAAGATAGCAACTGAATGCATGAATTCCAAGTTTTGGGTTTTAATTTTCTATTCTTCCCGGCCGCTGTTACCCTAGTTGAGGGCCGAATTGGCCTTACACAAAACATAAAAGTTGTAAGAGAATGACGTTTTCCTAGTTTCTGTAATTTGGCCAACTCCGCGCACATAGCCTGGATAAGACGAATATCCAGACTATCTAGGTAAGGAGTTCAGCGAACAAGGTTGTCATTTCACCATCTGACCGTGATTTTACCATGATCCTTACCGAATTAGAATTTCCAAAACATGAAGTTGTAGCCAATGTATAAACCAGTTTGTCTGCAAAATATCACTCGACCTATGCTAGCACGTAACTGGAAATACCCAAAATACCTTACTGTCATGGAAACCTGTTCGCGGCCCAGATTCTGTTTTCGTATAGTTTTTCCTCCATTTTTGACCATGAAAAGCATCTTGGCCTTGGAGGTTTCAATAAGAAATGTAGGGTTGTGTTTGCTTCCGAACCCATAAGATACACTTCAATCGGACTTCGGTACCCTGAGTTATTGCTGTTTAACAATTGTACGGTTAGCCAAACTGTTTGTGATATTCTAGTTTCGTATATTTCAAATTTGACCTAGTTAGGGAGAGAACTGGACTGAGTTGCCTTCATCAAAGTTGTAACCCTATGTCTTAGCTTCACAACGGTATAAATTTCACCCCAATCCGATAAACGTAGCTTCGATTGTATCCGTTACGCAAAAACATGTCAAATCTGTCTTTTGCTAAACCTTTTCTGCACATGTCGTTAGCTTGATTTTGTATTTGTATGACTTGGAGCCTATGGAATGGCTAGTGAAATGAGATGAATATGTGTTTGTAGTGGAAATGAAGCATTTATGGGAAATACTGTCCGAACTTTGAAGTAATTGTATGATTGCTGTTGAGAATGTGAATCTTACAGGGCCTTGGACTCGACAAAGGTAATATATATGATCGGATGATTCTAGCCCGTGGAGGCTGATGACCTAAACGTTTCCAAAGTACTTTGAAATGTTCTTGCATTATTACTCGCTGCATATCATGCCGGCTTGCATGTGAAGTTCATGACAAGTTTGGCTTTACTGAGTTCCTTGGGGATACTTGTACTGGACACAAACGTCTCCACCACTGTTTATGGTTATGTTCAATGTTTCATGCTGGAGCTCAAAAAAGGGGCTCCTCTCTCTGTTACTTTAATCGTGTCAAAGGATCTATTTGAGCGTTGGGTGTTTAAGTGCAATGATTTCACTGGCTCACCAGAGCAAATATCCATACATTTGATTTCAGAATCATGACATCATCGAAATGCATTATTGTGAAAGATATTTGATTACTGGTTTTATTCGGTTACTCACTGAGGTTTTAGCTCACCCCAAAACTATTTTATTCCCCTCCACAGGGCTCGAGGCGAAGGAAGTGATTGTAGTACTTATTCATGTGGCTGGATGGATTATCTCCTGTATAGTTTGAGTTTTCAATTTCTCTTGTGTAATAGTTGGGTTTGTATGAATGTTTGGACTTGAATGGATGTATGTGTACGTTCCACGCTTGGGAATTGTTTCCGCTTCGTTTATGACATGTAATTATTGGAGAATTTGATGCATATTTGAGATTTATCTCGTAATTTATTTGAGGACTGTAGTGAACGACTGAGTCCCGGCGAGAGCTGGGCAGGCGGTCCGCCGAACCATTTGGTTCGCCTTAGGGGAAGGTGGGGCTGTCACAGTTGGTATCAGAGCTTAGGCTTCAGATTCCTGTAGTGTATCCTAGGCTTGAAGTTTAGGATGCCGGACTGTGGGTTTGGTTTGAAATATCAGTGATTCTTGCGGGATGTCTTGACTTGATTGGTACAAGATGGAATGTCGAGGACGACATTCTTTAAGGAGGGGAGTTTGTGACGCCCCGAAAGAATGAGTGCGAGAACCCGAAAATTTTCTAATTTTCTAGGGTTTATTTTTTTTAATCGCCCGCCTTTTCTACATTTTCTTTATTATAAAAATTCCCCAGATAAAGTTTATGAGTAAATATAGTTTTAAGACGATTTTTCTAGTATCGGGTAGTTTTTGAGAAATAAGGAGTGTATATTGGACGTGGGACCCGCTAGTGCGGTAAATGCGATATATTTTTGACAACTTGTTGGGGTTTTGTATTAAGTGATATTATTTTACAAGGTGCTCCGAGATAATTAGAAGTTACCTATATGGATTAGTGTTAGAGGGACAAAGAGATAAGCTTAAGCAAGCAAAGTGACAAGTGTCACTTTGTGATTGGGTTGGACTTTGACCTTTGGACCAACTTTACCAATAAATCAAAAATTGACCAAAATCATCTTCATTCTTCATGCTTCTTGGCTGAACACATTGAGAGAGAAAAAAGAGAGAAAACCTTTCATTTGGTCACTTCAATTCTTGTCCAAATCTTGAGTTCCAACCGATTAAATTGCAAACCACTCCATAAAACTTGCTAGCTAAGGAAGATTGAAGCTCTTGGTGGAGTTGTTTTGGAAGAAAAACCCCTAAGCCATCACCTTTCTTGATATTTGAAGGTATCATGTCTAGCCATCCTTTCTTTGTTCTTGATTATGTTAAATTAATGACTTGTGATGGCTAAAGAGATGTTTTTGTGGAAGATTAGCACTTGAATGCATGAATTTCAGTTTAGGGTTTTAATTTTTCCTATTCTTCCCGGCCCTGTTACCCCTAGTTAGAGGCCGAATTGGCCTTAGCACAAAACATGAAAGTTTTAGAGAATGATGTTTTCTAGTTGCCTGTAAATTTTGAGCCCAATCGGAGCTCGGTAGCCTGAGATAAGACTGAAATACCCAGACTGGTCTAGGTTGGAGTTCAGCGAACAGGGTTGTCATTTCACCCAATCTGACCGTGAATTTTCACCATGATCCTTACCGAATTAGATTTTGGCCAAAACATGAAAGTTGTAGCCAATGGTATAAAATAGTTTCCTGCAAAATATCGGCTCGAGCCTAGCACTGTAGCTTTTAAAATGACCGAAATACCCTTGACTGTCCATGAAACCTGTTTCGCGCCCAGATTTCTGTTTTCGTATAGTTTTCCATTTTTGACCATGAAAATGCATGATTTGGCCTTGGAGGTCTTCATAAGAAATGTAGGGTTGTGTTTCGGGTTCGAAACACCATAAGATACACTTCAATCGCACTTCGGTAGCCTGAGTTATTGCTGTTTAACAATTGTGCGGTTAGCCAACCTGTTTGTGAGATTCTGGTTTCGTATATTTCAAATTGGACCTAGTTAGGGTGAGAACTGGACTGAGTTGCCTTCATCAAAGTTGTAACCCTATGTCTTAGCTTCACAACGGTATAAATTTCACCCCAATCCGATAAACGTAGCTTCGATTGTATCCGTTACGTAAAAACACGTCAAATCTGTCTTTTGCTAAACCTTTTCCGCACATGTCGTTAGCTTGATTTTGTATTTGTATGACTTGGAGCCTATGGAATGGCTAGTGAAATGAGATGAATTGATGTTGTTTGTAGGTTGGAAATGAAGCATTTATGTGGAAATACTGTCCGAACTTTGAGTATGTATGATTGCTTTGAGTATGTGATTTAGGGCTTGGACTCGGACAAGGTAATGATATATGATGGATGATTTCTAGGCCGTGGAGGTGAGTGACCCTAAACTGTTTCCAAAGTACTTTTGAAATGTTTCTTGCATTATTTACTCGACTGCATATCATGCGTGCTTGCATGTGAGTTCATGACAAGTTTTGGCTTTACTGAGTTCTTGGGGAGTCTTGTGCTGGACACCAACGTCTCCACCCCGTTTATGGTTCATGTTCATGTTTATCTGGAGCTCAAAAAGGGGCTCCCTCTATCTGTTTACTGTTATACGTTCAAGGATCTATTTGAGCGTTGGGTGTTTAAGTGCAATGATTTCACTGGCTCACCAGAGCAAATATCCGTACATTTGATTTCAGAATCATGACATCATCGAAATGCATTATTGTGAAAGATATTTGATTACTGGTTTTATTCGGTTACTCACTGAGCTTTTAGCTCACCCCAAAACTATTTTATTCCCCTCCACAGGGCTCGAGGCGAAGGAAGTGCTTGTAGTACATATTCATGTGGCTGGATGGATTATCTCCTGTATAGTTTGAGTTTTCGATTTATCTTGTGTAATAGTTGGGTTTGTATGAATGTTTGGACTTGAATGGATGTATGTGTACGTTCCACGCTTGGGAATTGTTTCCGCTTCGTTTATGACATGTAATTATTGGAGAATTTGATGCATATTTGAGATTTATCTCGTAATTTATTTGAGGACTGTAGTGAATGACTGAGTCCCGGCGAGAGCTGGGCAGGCGGTCCGCCGAACCCTTTGGTTCGCCTTAGGGGAAGGTTGGGCTGTCACAGTTGGTATCAGAGCTTAGGCTTCAGATTCCTGTAGTGTATCCTAGGCTTGAAGTTTAGGATGCCGGACTGTGGGTTTGGTTTGAAATATCAGTGATTCTTGCGGGATGTCTTGACTTGATTGGTACAAGATGGAATGTCGAGGACGACATTCTTTTAAGGAGGGGAGTTTGTGACGCCCCGAAAGAATGAGTGCGAGAACCCGAAAATTTTCTAATTTTCTAGGGTTTATTTTTTTTAATCGCCCGCCTTTTCTACATTTTCTTTATTATAAAAATTCCCCAGATAAAGTTTATGAGTAAATATAGTTTTAAGACGATTTTTCTAGTATCGGGTAGTTTTTGAGAAATAAGGAGTGTATATTGGACGTGGGACCCGCTAGTGCGGTAAATGCGATATATTTTTGACAACTTGTTGGGGTTTTGTATTAAGTGATATTATTTTACAAGGTGCTCCGAGATAATTAGAAGTTACCTATATGGATTAGTGTTAGAGAGACAAAGAGATAAGTTTAAGCAAGCAAGGTGACAAGTGTCACTTTGTGATTGGGTTGGACTTTGACCTTTGGACCAACTTTACCAATAAATCAAAAATTGACCAAAATCATCTTCATTCTTCATGCTTCTTGGCTGAACACATTGAGAGAGAAAAGAGAGAAAACCTTTCATTTGGTCACTTCAATTCTTGTCCAAATCTTGAGTTCCAACCGATTAAATTGCAAACCACTCCGTAAAACTTGCTAGCTAAGGAAGATTGAAGCTCTTGGTGGAGTTGTTTTGGAAGAAAAACCCCTAAGCCATCACCTTTCTTGATATTTGAAGGTATCATGTCTAGCCATCCTTTCTTTGTTCTTGATTATGTTAAATTAATGACTTGTGATGGCTAAAGAGATGTTTTTGTGGAAGATTAGCACTTGAATGCATGAATTTCAGTTTAGGGTTTTAATTTTTCCTATTCTTCCCGGCCCTGTTACCCCTAGTTAGAGGCCGAATTGGCCTTAGCACAAAACATGAAAGTTTTAGAGAATGATGTTTTCTAGTTGCCTGTAAATTTTGAGCCCAATCGGAGCTCGGTAGCCTGAGATAAGACTGAAATACCCAGACTGGTCTAGGTAGGAGTTCAGCGAACAGGGTTGTCATTTCACCCAATCTGACCGTGAATTTTCACCATGATCCTTACGGAATTAGATTTTGGCCAAAACATGAAAGTTGTAGCCAATCGTATGAAAGTTGTATCTTGTGAAATGACCGAAATACCCTTGACTGTCCATGAAACCTGTTTCACGCCCAGATTTCTGCTTTCGTATAGTTTTCCATTTTTGACCATGAAAATGCATGATTTGGCCTTGGAGGTCTTCATAATAAATGTAGGGTTGTGTTTTGGCTTTGAAACACCATAAGATACACTTCAATCGGACTTCGGTAGCCTGAGTTATTGCTGTTTAACAATTGTGCGGTTAGCCAACCTATTTGTGAGATTCTGGTTTCGTATATTTCAAATTTGACCTAGTTAGGGTGAGAACTGGACTGAGTTGCCTTCATCAAAGTTGTAACCCTCTGTTTTAGCTTCACAACGGTATAAATTTCACCCCAATCCGATAAACGTAGCTTCGATTGTATCCGTTACATAAAAACACGTCAAATCTGTCTTTTGCTAAACCTTTTCCGCACATGTCGTTAGCTTGATTTTGTATTTGTATGACTTGGAGCCTATGGAATGGCTAGTGAAATGAGATGAATTGATGTTGTTTGTAGGTTGGAAATGAAGCATTTATGGAGAAATACTGTCCGAACTTTGAGTATGTATGATTGCTTTGAGTATGTGATTTAGGGCTTGGACTTGGACAAGGTAATGATATATGATGGATGATTTCTGAGCCGTGGAGGTGAGTGACCCTAAACTGTTTCCAAAGTACTTTTGAAATGTTTCTTGCATTATTTACTCGACTGCATATCATGCGTGCTTGCATGTGAGTTCATGACAAGTTTTGGCTTTACTGAGTTGTTGGGGAGTCTTGTGCTGGACACCAACGTCTCCACCCCGTTTATGGTTCATGTTCATGTTTATCTGGAGCTCAAAAAGGGGCTCCCTCTCTCTGTTTATTGTTATACGTTCAAGGATCTATTTGAGCGTTGGGTGTTTAAGTGCAATGATTTTACTGGCTCACCAGAGCAAATATCCGTACATTTGATTTCAGAATCATGACATCATCGAAATGCATTATTGTGAAAGATATTTGATTACTGGTTTTATTCGGTTACTCACTGAGCTTTTAGCTCACCCCAAAACTATTTTATTCCCCTCCACAGGGCTCGAGGCGAAGGAAGTGATTGTAGTACTTATTCATGTGGCTGGATGAAAAATCTCCTGTATAGTTTGAGTTTTCGATTTCTCTTGTGTAATAGTTGGGTTTGTATGAATGTTTGGACTTGAATGGATGTATGTGTACGTTCCACGCTTGGGAATTGTTTTCGCTTCGTTTATGACATGTAATTATTGGAGAATTTGATGCATATTTGAGATTTATCTCGTAATTTATTTGAGGACTGTAGTGAACGACTGAGTCCCGGCGAGAGCTGGGCAGGCGGTCCGCCGAACCCTTTGGTTCGCCTTAGGGGAAGGTGGGGCTGTCACAGTTGGTATCAGAGCTTAGGCTTCAGATTCCTGTAGTGTATCCTAGGCTTGAAGTTTAGGATGCCGAACTGTGGGTTTGGTTTGAAATATCAGTGATTCTTGTGGGATGTCTTGACTTGATTGGTACAAGATGGGATGTCGAGGACGACATTCTTTTAAGGAGGGGAGTTTGTGACGCCCCGAAAGAATGAGTGCGAGAACCCGAAAATTTTCTAATTTTCTAGGGTTTATTGTTTTTAATCGCCCGCCTTTTCTACATTTTCTTTATTATAAAAATTCCCAGATAAAGTTTATGAGTAAATATAGTTTTAAGATGATTTTTCTAGTATCGGGTTGTTTTTGAGAAATAAGGAGTGTATATTGGACGTGGGACCCGCTAGTGCGGTAAATGCGATATATTTTTGACAACTTGTTGGGGTTTTGTATTAAGTGATATTATTTTACAAGGTGCTCCGAGATAATTAAAAGTTACCTA
>NW_020862552.1:0-41620 GCF_003713205.1 Coffea eugenioides | reverse complement strand
AAAAAACAAACAAAAATTAACATTAGTTTAAATATATACAAAATCTTATTGAATCTTTCAATTAAATTGAATAGACCATAAAGTAATTGCAAAAGGGGGGTGGGGGAAAGAAAAAAATAGAGTAAAACAGAGGTAGAAGAATGCCTTGCTAAATTTATCTTGGTCGAAGTATCACATGATATATCTTTCTCCTAAAAAAATACACAAAATTGTAGATAATTACAAAATGTAACCAAAAAACAAAGAAAAGGAAAAAAAATGTGAAATGGGAAATCAAATTTTGGGAGAAGAAAAGAAAAGAATGAATTTTTGTTTTATTCTTCATAGAAGATGATCGCTGGTATAAAATGCATTCTAAGATCTTTTTACATAATTTAATATTTCACCTTTTATCCATGAAATACCAAATAAAAACATCATCCTATAAATTTAACAAACAAATACCTGTTGGCTATAACATTATGATCGAAAAATAGAGCAAACATGAAAAATTAGAGATGAAAAAAAAAGAAGAAAAGAAAATGTAAAATGGGATCAAAAAAAAATAATAAAGATAATAAAAACTTCTCTTTGTTAAGTAGCTAATCATCTGACGAAAAAAAAAAAGAACATGGCAACAATCTTAGTTAGATTAGTTTTAAAAAATAAAAAATAAAAAAGGTGAGGAATGACAGTAGTGTTGTAAGAAGAAGAAGAAGAGATGGAGTTGATTTTGTGAAAGACAAAAAACATTTTAATGCTTTTGGCCCAATTGAATCAAAAAAAGGAAGGAAAAATTTAGCTAAAATGACCAAGATTCCACTTGTCAAAAATATATGCAATATATGTATAAAAAAGATAGGCTGTTACAGTAACTTGGCTTTTTATATATAAGGTAGTATATATATATATATATTAATAATATATATTATGGAAAGTTGAAGTAACGATCGTTAATAGGTAACGAGAACTGTTTTAAACCGTGATTAAGGTAAAAACACTTTTAGCTAACATTTGATTAACTTTGTCTGGTCATTTAAATAAATAGTAAATAAATTTTGGTTGTAAGTTTTACAATAAAAATAGTAAGTAATCAATAAATTTAGTGATTTATGTTCAAAAGTAAATTTGAATATATGGAACTTACTTTTTTTTTGGTATTACTATAATATTAAAACTTAGTTTTTTGGGGTAAGTTTAGTTCAAGTAATGTAAGTTTTTATAGATTAAGTAGTGAATATTGTTTTTAGAATATAAATTTGGTATCATCAAAATTACTAGTTTGTGGCATATTTACTATTTTACTTAAAGAATATATGAAAAGTATTAGGAGTTATTGAAATAATGCTAAGATTTTTTTATTATCAAAACTTTTTTTTTTTTTTTTGCAATGACCTTATATACATATGTAGAATAATATTAGTCATATTATTAAATTTTGAATTATTTATGAATTGTTAAAGGTTAGAAAGTTTGGATGACAGTAACAACAAATATTTCGAGTTATATATAGAATTGCCCTTATCTATGCATCACAATTTCGATATATTGACACCTATGAATATAATAAAATGGTACACAAATTTTCATATATTAATGCCTATGAATTTAATAAAATGGTAAAATCTTAATAAATTTATCTTTTGGGTCACAAGTATAAAAATTAAAGTTGTATTGACATAGCATAATCTTTGAAAATTATAGTAAAATTACACATATGTTAAGTTCTGTGACTTTCAAACATACTTTGTATCATTTACATTATGGATTTGTCTATCAAACTCTTTTTTTATTGGCATATGGTATATAAATTATTATAAAATGTCATTTTATAATAATCATAATTTTTTATAGATGAATTTTATGTAAACTATTAAAATTATGAATTCACAAACGACTAAATCTGACTACTTTATGACATATATTAGTCTAAATGACTAAAAAATTATTGTAATCATGTGCACGTTGATTGTTGAATTGAAATTTCCTTTATTACTAGTACAAGTTCTTCTAATCAAAACAAAATCAAATCAAATATCTTTTCCTTTTGTATGCAGTAGTTATGCTTAATAGAAAATTATTAAACCATTATTACAATTCATAATTTCTCCTAAAATTAGTAACATTTTCCATGACCTTTAACCTTGTCAATAATACTAACCACCGACATGTAGATAATCTTAAAAGCAAAAGCCATCAATATGACAAAATAAAAATGTTTTCATGCTGAACGAAAAAAATTGCGATTCTATATAGAATCGCAATTTATTCATCATGAATGAGAATGAATTGCAAAGTTATCGCATTTCTAATTTTATATGCATTCAGAATTTCACGCAACATTAGTTTAGAAGAACTTTCCTTTTTCACACTAAGGAACCAATCCCAATCTCTACGTCTCTTTTATTTTTTCTTTAACCATTAAATGGGGTCAAAGTTGTTAGCAATAAAATAATAAATAAATTTAATTCCATTTCAATTTCTTTTTTTAAGTAGCTATTATTTATTTTATTACTTAGGTTAAATATTTACATATAAAATAATAGCAATAAAATGCCAATCCTCGGATCAATGGAACTTCAATTATTGTTAATAAAACTAATTTTGCATTGATAAAAATTAGTCTACAGAATGAAAGGTCAATGGTAACAATTGCTAAAATATAGCAATTTTTAATTATGGGAAAATAAACAACTAAGTTCCCAAAATATTTCACTTTTTTTGTTTAAAAAATCTCAACTTGTTGACTAAATTCAAAATAATTCTATTGTCAAAAATATTTTTTCTCAAATTAACTTTCATGATTAGATGCGAGATATAAATATGGTAAAACATCCCTCATACATATGTCATGGATATTTCAGACTTTTAGTAAAAAAAAATTTTGTTGTTAAAATAACATTGTATCATAGTGTACTAATTATTTTAGGACCATTTTATATGTGAACTAAATTTAATTTAAATTATACAATAGATTATATATGCATGTGATTTTTATTTATAATTATTGGATCCTATTCTTATGAACAATCTCCCAAGGAAAAAAATCAAGATCATACTGATTTTCTTACATTAATTGTTATACTAATTTTTTCATTTTCATTATTATATTATTTCTCATTTTGTTTAGTCTTTTACTCTTATTATTTCTTGTGTCTCAGATGTAAATTTATTAAAACTTTATCATCTTATTATATTCATAGGTGTTAAATTATAAAAATTTTGATATATAAACAAGTAATATTCTATATATAACTAGGAAGATTTGTTGTTATTGTTATCCAAACTTTCAAATTTTTCAAAAATTGAAAATGATTAAAAACTTATAATACGACAAAATTTTATTACATATTTTACAAGATTATGTGAAAGTCAAACTATTTTTCATAGTATTTTAAAATATATAAATAAATTTTTTTAAATTATACCTATAATCATGTATTATAAAGGTATATTATGAGTACTTACTAACTAAGGTACTAAGAATTAATTATTAATAAAACATCTTATCGTTATTTCAAATAAATTTTCTAATACTAGTATGAAATATGTTTTAAAGTAAAATAGTACATGTGTCCCATAAATCAGTAAGTTTTGATTATTAATCAATTTTACCATGTTATCAGTAAGAATTACTATTTATGTATATTCTTGAATTAAACTTACTCTCTAAAAAGTAAGTTTGGGATATAAAGTAGTAATTTATTTATTTAAAAAGTAATTTTAATATTTATTCCAATTTACCTTTTGAAGTATAAAAGTTACTAATTTATTACTGTTAACTTACTATTTTAGATGGGAAACTTACTTTCTTATTTTTAAGTATTATTCTATTTAGGTGGATAGGCCTATCAAATAATCAAATGGTTGCTAACAGTAAATCAAAAATAAATCGAAAATGGTCACATAAGTGTTATCCTATTTATGCCTCAAAAAGTAAATCGAAATAAAAATGAAAGTTACTTTTTAAAAAAAATAAATTAGTACTCTGTATTCGAAACTTACTTTTTGGAGAGTAAGTTTAATTCAAGTAATAGTAAGTTTTTATAAATTAATAGTAAATCTTGTTGATAGAATAGTAAATTTGGTTAATCGTCAAACTTACTAGTTTGTGGCATAAATTTACTAGCGGTTAATACTTTTGGAGTTTAATTACATTTACCTCCTTTATAGTTTAACCAAACTTATTGTAAAATTAAAGTATCAATTCTTACCAATAAATGATGAAGTGCATTTGACATTTTTGTTTCCTAGTACAAGTTGGCCGGCGTAATTGAAATTCATCAACTGTGGTTTTAATCAAGTTGTTCGGTGCTTTCTAACCCCGTACAAGCATCAATCATATCATACAAATTTCTTTTGGACATTTCACCAAACACCTTATATGCATTCCCAAATTAACCACTTTTCACATAAACAACGACATACTACTACCATCATTTTGTTTGCAACTATACCTTGCTGGAAGGGCCTTTAAACGGCATCCAGTGGGAGTCATTGCCAGAAGATGTATAAAACTTAAATAAGAAGGAACAGAAGATGCACAAAATACAAAAGGGTACAATTTTCAATTCACCAGCAAAAGCCTCTTCTTCATTGTCATCTAAAACTACGATAAAATCAAAAAAAAAACAAAAAGGAACAACGAATATGTAGAAGACTATTCAATTTTCAGTGGAATAACAAAAACACAAATCATTTTGTTTGCAACTATACCTTGCTGGAAAGGCCTTTAAACGGCATCCAGTGGGAGTCAGAATCTTCGTTCTTGAATCCGTCCAGCGATTCTCGATCAGAACTGTCGTAATCTTGCCAGGAAAATTTTGCCAGGAAAAAATTTCTATTCCATCATATCGTGAGGTGAGAAGAAAATAAAAAGAAGGCAAGCAACTTTAGAGAGATGTGATAACCCAAAACCATTTTCAGAAACCGGTGATTTTTTTACTTAAATATGTAAATTTTTTACTTTTAGTATTAGTAAGTTTAATTTCAAAAAAAAAGTAAATTTTGTCAAATAATAAGTAAATTAAATTACTCAAAGTGTAAATTTCTATTTCTGACTGAAACTTATCTTTCAGGCATATACTTACTAGTTTTAATTAAAAACTTACTAAAGTTAATATTAATCATTTTAATATAATATTTAAAAAAGTTGCTAAAAATTTTGATCTGTCACTAAAGGTAATAGAAACCTATAATAGTAGGTTTCCCTAATATCGTTACCATAACTATAGACACTATAGCATTGTCCATATATATATAGTAGTTTTGGATTTTTATGATCTTCTTATTAAATCCCATTGAATTATCCATCACCAATCAATATCAAACTCCAACGGATAACCCATTGGTTGTCTGTTATTTGACATGCTAGATGATGGCGCTCCAGGGATTCGAATGAAGTCCATATATTGCCTGTGTAACAAGGGATGTCCAGAGAACCCATGATAAGATGTGTTGGTGGAATGGTAGTTGCTTTCGTGAGAAATCATTTGGAAGGCAATCCCCGGGACTTGCTGGCTAATGCCATCCGGTATGGAAATCTAAGAGTACTTGCAGAGCTCCAAGATGTTGATTTCCTTGTATAGTAAATGATTCAAACGATTGTTCCAACAAAAATAATGGAAAAAAAAAAAAGGAAGTTGAGGGAAATACTTCAACAAAGTGCGGAAAGTGGATCTTTTTTCCTAGACATAGATTTTGCAAGCCACTTGCACAACCTTTTATAAAACTTTAAGAAATCAGACATTTTTTTCTTCAAAGTTTCTCTTCACTTTCATACAATTGTCTCGTACAACCAATAAAACTTATTTCGTAGTTTCATAGCATCTTTTGGTGATGATTTAACTTATTACATTGGAAAATGTGTGAAAAGGGCGCACTAGAATGATTAATTAACAATGCAATTTTGTACATTTGAGAGTACATTTATATCGGCTCCTCCACTAATTTTTTTTTTTTTTGTGTACATCTAATTATACATGTTGTCAAAAAATTTTGTATAAATACCCTTGATATAATTGCATATTTTCTTTACATTTTTTCCCCCTTGGACAAAGCCCCATGTTATATTTGAGAGTCTTGCAGACCCGTTCCCGTTTTAGTGATGAGTAAAAAGAGGGCAAAATTGCATCGTTCATTAATGGACAATCTTAGCAGTTAACACTGCCTTTTCACTAATCTTGGCTCTCGGGTAGAAAGACCTGCGAGCCTGTGACCTTATATACCTCTTACCAAGTCTTACACCCAAAATTTCTCTACTCATTTGGCGAAGTGCTTACGTCGCCATGCTGATGCGAATTATCTGCTCCAAAATCTTCGCAGGAGCAGCTTACGGGATGCTGAAACACTCAAACTACGTCCTACCCTTTACATCATCTTTACTTGCGTCTGCTATATATTTTATATCCACAACCATCAGCACTCTCAGAGAGTCTCTTTGGAATTTGCAAGTGAGTTTGCAAGAAACTCAAAAATTGTTGACTCGGGACTTTTCTTTACAAGAATGGCCCTTTTGAATTATGTAAACATATACAAGGTTCATTAAAAAAAGAACTGAGTTACTGGGAATTGGCAAGTGAGTTTTCAAGAAACCAAAAATTGTTGACTCAAGGACATTGCATTACAAGAATGTCCCTTTCCAATTCTATGGACGTATACGAGGTTGCGAGCAAATTGAGTTACCGGGAACCGACTTAGTCAAAGCTTGAACTCAAATTGACTTAACAAGTTCGTCTGAGTCCGGCTCCAAGTATAGGGACGCTTTGTCCATTGGCTTGTCAAGCCATTTCTGTACTGTACCATATGTTAAATAAAACTTTTTTTAATTAATAGTGAAATTACATGTAGGTTTTTCGTACCATTATTATTTCCCAAATAAAATGTTTATTTTACTAATGTTAAAAAAAAAAAGAAGTATTTTTTTCTTTTTCTTTAATCTTGATTAGATTCAAACTCAAGTTCAAACTGTGATAATATTTACTTAAATTTGACACATTTGCAGCCCTAGTGGGCATACGAATGTTCTAACAACAACCTAGTATGGTCTTTTAATATTCCTCGGTCTTTTCATGGCATTTCGGAGGAGTGAAGCCAACTCAAACCAGAAGTCAATCAAATGGTCCCGATCTTATCCTCAGTGCTGACACTCCAAATGATCCCCTGGAAGAAGCATAACATTTGCCACTTGATTCTTCTCAATGAGCACACATATAAATGCATCGTAAGAAGGCTGAAGTTTCCCAGGTCATTTCCAACTAGTATAAATTCTTGTTGGTGGTTAGAATCTTCACTAGTTAGTTTACATCGGAAGGTACATGAGATTAGCTTCTGAATTAAGAGGCCAAAATAATTGGCTTTTTGGAGCATTTTATGACTATATGCCAGTGAAAATGACAACAGGCTTCAAATAGTTTGCATGGGAACTATTGACTAACCATTGTTATGACTCAAAAACTTAGATGATCTAAAGACGTTACATTTGTAAACAAATTGGGATCAATGAGAAAGTTGGGAGTTTTAGTTAATGCAGATGTCGGTAATAGGTAAACAACATCTGCCAGAAAGGCCGATATGTAAAACTGACGTGGTAAATCTACCCTGTAGGGGTGTGCAAAATCCAAAACTTCTGCTCGATTGGTAAGACATGAAAATCTGGCAACATTCCCGACATGCAAAACTGATGTGGGAAATCAATCTATCCTGCTGGTTTAATGTTTATATTCCTAAGAGACTAAGACACGCTAATGGTGCGGTGTCCGAATGCTTCTTGCTCGATTGGTGGTTGGCTTATTGTGTCCCACTCATTTGAAAGTGGCTCCAGTGTTAATTTATTTTTTAAAGGTAAAATTAGGTTAGAAAGGTATTTAAATTAGGTACATGTAAAACTGACGGGGGTAAATCTAGGACACGCTGATGGCACTTCTTGGTTTGGGGTCTAAATGCTTCTTCTAAGCAATTTCCAACAAAAAGCATTAAGACCCCAAACCAAAAAGTAAATGATACGTTAAGTTTTATATGAGAATAATAAATTTAATTGAAGGGTGATTTTTGTCAATGATTACTCGCTTGTTCAATCTTTTTAAGAGACCTCCTAAGGAAAATTATCTCCCAAACAAGAAAAAAAAATTAAATAAATAAATGAATAATGTGTTTGAATAAAATATTATTTAAAATAATTACTGTAGCATTTTTTGTGATATGATGTATATAAAATAAAAAATAATAATTGAAAAGATAAAAAGATATATAAAAATTATATCTATAATATAAGCAAATAATTTCTTACCATTATTTGGCTATCCAAACACAGGCCGGGCAGAAACAGAAACTCGCTCTGCCGCGTTGGCGCGTACACTCGCTTCTTTGACTTTGTCAATTATGCTTTAGGTTAAGTAACTTCGAACACATTACAACCGCACGCGCCCCAAGCCAGTGGCGGTGCATTTCCTAGTACTTTTCAGACTTGTTCATTGAGTTTTCCCTTGCAATGTTCTCATTCTATTATTCTTATCCTCGCATTCTTAACGTGGAATATTTCTTAGACATTTTGCATAAATTCCCAACCACTATTTGGAATTATTACCAGTAAATTCCAGCTCTTTTCAGTTTTCCTCATCTTCCTTTTCTTTCACTTTTAAAGTCAATTATGCTCATTACATTTGAACTATTTGTTTGCTAGGCCCCATGGATTAGACCTTCGGACAAGAAAGAAACGTCGTACCAGATGCTTCATGCATAATATGCAATATAAATAGAGGCAGCCACCGAATATTGCATCAACCAACTCATGCAACAGTTTTTCTAAAATCTTTTCATGCAGTCAGTCAAATTGGTTGAAATCGTGAACCTACAGTGAGCTTTTATCTTGCCTACATTTATACTTTGTACATTGGCTCTCCTTTTATCTTGTGTGAGATAGAAAATCTCAACATTCTTTTACTTAGCAGCTATCATTGGCTTTCGAAATTATGCCTTCAATAGTTGATGCAAATTTGTCCTGCATTAACCTGGTTGTGCACCTTAGTAAACTGAACAATACCAAAAAGAAATGGGGCTCTGCTTTTCTGACCATATGTTGTTCAAGGGCCTTCAAAAATGTTCCAAGTCGTAGAAAGAGCAAGATTTTACCAGTACCTTCAGACACGGTTACTATCGATATTGCCGAAGTTCATCCCTGCCCTTGCAAGGTTGATCAGACAACTCTAACAAAGCTTGTCAAGGAGAAAAGCCTTGGTCAGCTTGATCAATTAGGTGGTATTCAAGGTATAGCTACTTCTCTCAATACTGAAGTTCAGCATGGATTAAATGGTCATGATGCCGAAGATATTTTACGCAGAATTGAAGCCTTTGGTAGCAACACATATCGTAAGCCTCCCAAAAAGGGATTCTTCCATTTTGTTTGGGAAGCTTTTCAAGATCCTACAATTGCCATTCTTTTGGCATGTGCTGCATTATCACTTAGTTTTGGCATAAAAGAGAATGGTCCAAAAGAAGGATGGTATGATGGTGGAAGTATATTTGTTGCTGTTTTTCTTGTCATTTCTGTTTCAGCTATCAGTAATTTTAGGCAGAGCCGGCAATTTGAGAAGCTTTCCAAGGTCAGCAGCAATATCCCAGTTGAAGTTGTGAGAAATGGCAGGAGACAGCAAATTTCAATCTTTGAAATTGTTGTCGGAGACGTTGTTCGCTTGAAGATTGGTGATCAGGTACCTGCTGATGGATTATTCTTGGAGGGGCATTCCTTACGCATTGATGAATCAAGCATGACTGGAGAAAGTGATCATCTAGAAGTTAATCAAAACCAGAATCCATTCTTGACTTCTGGTACCAAAGTAGCCGATGGATATGGTCAGATGCTTGTTACTTCTGTTGGAATGAACACAACTTGGGGGGAAATGATGAGCTCTGTTAGCCAGGACTCCAATGAGAAAACTCCTCTTCAATCGCGCCTCAATAAGCTAACTTCAGCAATTGGTAAAGTTGGTTTAGCAGTTGCTTTCTTAGTTCTTTTGGTGCTATTAGTTCGCTACTTCACTGGTCATACAAAGGACGCAAATGGAATCAAGGAGTACAATGGCAGCAAAACAAAGGCTGATGATGTGATCAATGCTGTGGTGAAAATTATTGCTGCAGCCGTAACAATTGTAGTTGTTGCAATTCCAGAAGGTTTGCCTCTGGCTGTAACACTTACACTTGCTTACTCGATGAAGAGAATGATGGCTGATCAAGCAATGGTGAGAAAGCTTTCTGCTTGTGAAACAATGGGCTCTGCTACAACCATCTGTACAGACAAAACAGGTACTCTTACTCTAAATAGAATGACAGTAACAAAATTTTGGCTGGGCAAGGAATCAGTAGAGAAAGATAGCTACCTTTCTATCTCAACCAATGTTCTTAAATTGCTTCGTGAAGCTGTGAGCCTAAACACAACAGGAAGTGTTTATAGGTCGATTAATTTAGGAACTAAGGGCCTCGAGTTCTCAGGAAGTCCTACTGAGAAAGCAATTCTGTCTTGGGCTGTGATGGAATTAAATATGGACATGGAGCGAGTAAAACAGAATTGCTCCATTCTTCATGTCGAAGCATTCAATTCACAGAAGAAAAGAAGTGGAGTGTTGATGAAGAAAATGGTGGATAACTCGACTCATGTCCACTGGAAAGGAGCTGCTGAAATGATACTAGCTATGTGCTCGCATTACTACAACCTTGAAGGAGAAGTCACATTACTGGATCATCTTGAGAGGAAGAAATTTGAAGAAATAATACAGGGCATGGCTGCCAGCAGTCTGAGATGCATTGCATTTGCTCACAAGCAAATTACAGAAGCCAATGATGCCAGTGGAGAAATACAGCAAACATTAGAAGACAGAAACTTGATCCTTTTGGGGATTGTAGGCCTAAAGGATCCCTGTCGCCCCGGTGTGAAGAAAGCTGTGGAAGATTGTCAATATGCTGGTGTGAAGATCAAAATGATCACTGGCGACAATGTCTTCACTGCAAGAGCAATAGCCACTGAATGTGGAATACTTAGGCCCGATCTTGAGGCTAACGATGAATTGGTGGTAGAAGGTGTCGAATTTCGCAACTACACAGATGAGGAACGGATGGAAAAAGTTGATAAAATTGTTGTAATGGCGAGATCGTCTCCTTTTGACAAGCATCTCATGGTGAAATGCTTAAAAGAGAAAGGTCATGTTGTAGCAGTGACTGGAGATGGAACAAACGACGCGCCAGCATTGAAAGAAGCTGATATAGGACTTTCTATGGGGATTCAGGGCACTGAAGTCGCCAAGGAGAGTTCAGATATTGTCATTTTGGATGACAATTTTGCTTCTGTTGCCACAGTGCTTACATGGGGAAGGTGTGTGTACAGCAATATCCAGAAATTTATTCAGTTCCAACTCACAGTGAATGTGGCAGCTCTAGTGATCAACTTTGTAGCAGCAATTTCAGCTGGAGAAGTACCATTAACAGCAGTTCAACTCTTGTGGGTAAATCTCATCATGGATACTCTTGGAGCCTTAGCGCTAGCAACAGAAAGACCAACAAAGGATCTGATGGACAAGCCTCCGGTGGGGCGTACTGAACCCCTCATCACCAACATCATGTGGAGGAACTTAATGTCTCAAGCCTTGTATCAGATAGCAGTTTTGCTGACATTACAGTTCAAAGGAAAATCAATCTTTGGTGTTAGCGAAATGGTAAACGCTACGTTGATCTTCAACACTTTTGTTCTTTGCCAAGTGTTCAATGAGTTCAACGCAAGGAAACTTGAGAGTAAGAATGTGTTTGAGGGGATACACAGGAACAAGTTGTTCTTGGGAATTATTGGAGTAACAATTATTCTTCAAGTGGTGATGGTGGAATTTTTGAAGAGATTTGCTAATACAGAGAGGTTGAATTGGGGGCAATGGGGAGCTTGTATAGGAATTGCAGCTGCATCCTGGCCAATTGGCTGGATTGTTAAGTACATACCTGTTCCGGACAGACCAGTGTTCAGCTATCTCAAGTGGAAGAAATTCGTTGAAATATGTCAACTTTTCCTATAGATTTTACTAGGGCACTAGAATAAGAATATTTGTTAACCAAAAAATCATATTGATTTGTTATCGTAGTTTTTGTTAAGATTTTTAGGATAATTGTTAGCCAGATATTTTGTTAGTTTACTGCTTGTAAATAGTGATTTGATGAATGAATAGTATAAACTCATTTTAAGATTCAATACAATTCTCTTATAAGCTTTTTTTTTTCTCCCAAAAAAAACAACAGCTTCAAATGCATGTAAAATGGAGTAGTGTGCTCAAAGTTTCGTTTTAATATCTTCTGTAGTTTGCTTCTGTAATGTACTTTTTGTAGTAAATTCTTGCTGAGTTCAATATTTACACTTACCAATAAATCAAACAACTTCTACTAATTGTTATTAGGAAAACAGCAGGCAAGTTGCAATATCACAAAGTTTCGTAGTAGTTTATGCTGATTTGTTAGTTTAGAAAATGATTAGACTCCACTATAATATAACATTGGGATACATTTTACAAATTCTTACTTCTTGAGCTATTCGCAATATTCATGAGCCAACTAATGATTTTCTGCAAATATCCATAAGTCAAATTGACGAATTTGGGCCCAACGTGGTTCAATGACTTGGACAAATCATTTTGGACGTCTAAAGACTGAGATGTTTCTCAATCCCAAGCCCATTGATATGTAGCGAAGAAGAGGTAGCTACCACGCGATTACAGAATTTCAAGGAACAACAACTTTAAGACAAAAATGGTAAAATTAAAGGATAAATGTTTTGTACACGGTCAATATTATCTTAGCAGATTTAGATGCATGCTACATATATAAATTCAATTGAGATAATGTGACATGTATCTAAATCTGTTAGTGTATACATTGACAGTGTTGGAAAGATTGATCCAAAATTAAAACTTATAATGGGCAAATTGAAGTTCCATTACTGAGTTAAACTGGCTATGCAATTTATGTATGCTAGTAGTATATGTTAAGGGTGATAAAAGAACAAGGAAACTGTGTATAATTGGGCTAAACAACTTTCAAGATTTGTTCTTTTTTTCTCAAGAACTAATTATGTTGTTAACCTTTAAGAATGAGAAGCATGTAAATTTCCCCAGCTAGGTTTTTCTCGAACAAATTTGCTGGAAATTCAGTACGAAATGATCCTACACTTTATGTAGAATTATATTTTTTTTGTATTGAGACCGTAGATGAATTGAAATTAGGGATAATTTCAGAAAGCTCCCCTGAAGTTTCTTGAAATATCACTAAGCTCCCCCCACATTTTGGAAATCTCTCTTACCACCCTCTGAATTGACATTTTTTTAACAATGTTAGCCCCTCTAAGCAAAAGTAACAATAGAAAATGCATTTTGGAGGAGGGAGAGTATTTTAGTTCCCTTCATACCCTTAGTTTGACTGATAGCAATGACATAAGAAAGTTGCAGTAGGTGGAAAATGTGAATTGGAGAGTATTTTTCGGGCATGAGCACTGTTGCATGACCGTTGGACATGCAACGGCTACTTTGAGTGCTTCCAGCGGTATTAAAAGGTGAGGGTGTCCGCTAGAAAAGTAAGGCAGATGGAGGAGTAGATTCCCAAAAAGAGGGAGTTTTCAAACTAACTTCCCAAAGGGTGGCGATTTTTTAATCTCTTTCCAAAGGGTGAAAAATGTATCCAAAGAATGCGTTCTTCCAAATAAAAATGTAATTTTCAAATACATTATTTTAATTTTCATAAATTTATTTAAATAGGAAAAATTGGTTAAATAACGCATTAGTAGAATGCATTTTTTGATGTCACCAAAAAAACACATTTCGAAAATACGCTATTTAACATAAATTAAATATTTATGAAAAAAAACTAGTAGGTTATCTATTTAACATAAATTAAATATTTTTTAAAAAAGAAATATCCCATAAAGTACTAACTCTTTATGGCTTTTCTCTATTACATGAACCAAGTACCAAGTTTTTATGGACATTTTATTCTGAATCATTTAATTTATGTTAAATACATAAATATTTGCAAATAAAATTCAAAAGCCGTTACACAAATATTTTTACGAAAGGAAAACTAGCATGTTGGCTATTTAATATAAATGAAGTATTTGAAAGTAAAAAAAAATTGTCCATAACATACCAGTTCTTTATAAGTTTCTTCCATTATATGAATAAAGTATTAGCTATTTATGAGCATTTTACTTTGAATCATTTAATTTATATTAAATACATAAATGTTTATAAGTGAAATTCAAAAAGTGTTACACTGATATTATTATGAAAAGGAAACTAGTAGGTTTTGTATTTAACATAAATTAAATACGTGAAAGCAAAAAAAGAAATTACCCACTTTTTACTAGCTCTTTACGGGTTTCTTCTATTAGATGAATAAAGTACTAGTATTTATAGGCATTTTACTCGGAATCATAATACATTTATTGTTAAAGTTACATTAAATGATTGTAAGTAAAATTTAAAAAAAGTGATATACTAATATTTTTACGAAAGGAAAACTAGTAGGTTTTGTATTTAACATAAATTAAATACGTGAAAGTAAAAAAAAAAAAAAGAAATTGCCCATGACATGTCAGCTCTTTACGGGTTTTCCTCTATATTACACGAACAAAGTAATAACTATTTATGAACATTTTACTCTGAATCATTTATTTATATTAAATATACAAATGGTTGTAAGTAAAATTCAAAAAGTATTACATTCATATTTTTACAAAAGGGAAAAACTGGTAGGTTTTGTATTTAACATAAATTAATTATGTGAAAGTAATACTCGCAGGTAATTAATTAGTTTAATTAGTTACTTAATTAAATGCATCCATTTCATAAACCCTAAATTCGAAATTTTAAGTATTACCTAACAATATGCCTAATTAGCTCAGGAGTCTTCCAATCAATGAAGCTGCAAGATTTGTTACTTCATACCAATGCCCCCCAGATTTTTTGCATTACAGAAAGCTTCATAAAGCACACAGGTGGTATTTTCCTTAAGTACAACAATATTTTACTGCTAAGTTCATTGGAAAACAACAGCTAAAATTCCATACATAATGGTAAGGAATCCGAGTCATAGAGTTGAAAAAAAGCACAGCATTCCGGTTCGAGTTAGAAAATTCCATACAAATCAAGGTAAAAAGTCATCAAGTTCCAAGATCTGTGGATAGAAGCAGAGCATACTTGGCAAGAGTAAATTGCAATTCCCAAGCAAGTACCAAAACATATGTCTTTTAGTCGTTCATTGGGACTGGGAATGCATATAAGTACTTGGCATAGGTACAAATAATAGTGTGACTGATGCATAAGAGCACATCAAATACAAGGGTATTATTGGCAACTGATGAATTTTCAGTGTGACTTCTGACCCCACAATCAATCAGGGGTGGTAAGAGAGATTTCCAAAATGTGAGGGGAGCTTAGTGATATTTCAAGAAACCTCAGGAGAGGTTTCTGAAATTATCCCTTGAAATTAACATGAGATGAAGCAAATTTGGATGAGACAACAGTATGCATTGACATGATAAGCATAGGTGGAAAACAAGTCAAATTTCCATTCGAGCCAAGAAAACTTGTGCAAAAAGGAAACTAAAGCTAGGGAAGGGTTCTGTTACCTCAGCGTAATTCCTAGGAAACTTCCGTATTCAATCCGCAATTGAAGGCATTTTTTTAAAACTTTTTCAATCACTTTTTTACTTCCCATACAACAGTAACGGAGCCAAAACTTTTTTTCTAGGGGCCAAAATTTTTCCTAACAAAATTATCTTAATATGTTATGTTCAAAATAATTTTCATCTATTTAAATATATGACGTCTAAAAATCAAAATAATTTTCATCTATTCAAATATATGACATCTAAAAACATCAAATGTTAACATTAATTATAAAGGTATTTCTATATTATAATACACAACATAGTCATAACAAAAATTAAGACAAGAAATAACCTTTGATTAAATATTTTATAACATCACAAACCACCCAAGTTACACATTATGATAAGATACTCCAATATGTCACCTATGCAATATATATATATATATATATATATAACTATGTAATATAAAAATGACTATTTTCAATTAAAAAAAGATAGCTGTTATGTTCACATACCTTGAAATTTGAACCTCTTTTCTTAAAAGTAAAATGAGATTTACATTCTTTCATAGAACTAAATTCATCTATGATTAAATCAATACTAAATTTTTCAACAACTTTCTTTTCTATGTACACAGTTAACCAATCTTTCAATAAATTATCTTTGAGCTTATTTCGGAGCTTTTGTCTTGATTATCTTCATAATCAGAAATATCCATTCTGTAGTTGCAGTTGATACAGGAAGATGAGTGGGAACAAATCTAATCAATTGGATTAAATTGTATATTTATATATGCGCCAATAAAGTAATTATTTTTGTTTTAACCCATTGATAATTATGTATTAGGTCGTTTTATTATAATATATCAAAATAGGTCAATTTACTATATCATCAAATCATATATTTAGGCTTTTGAAATTTCATAATATAAACTAACATTGTAAAAAATTAAGAGGGTCAACTTTGTTTTACACATATATTTCCATATTACGCATTAAAATTTTCAAAACTTAGAAAGGACTATGACTCCCTCGCCCCCCTTGGCTCAGTCATTGACATACATCAAATCGCCATACTACAATTTTCAATAAAAACTTCAAAAAATAGCATTCTAAATGGCCCTAAACATATGACAGAGTTGTGATCTCAGACTTAACATAAGCTGCCAAGTTGTTTAAAGATAGTCAAAAAGATAGCTTTGCATCCAAATTGTAATATGAGTCGTGTGTGTGTGTGTATATATATATATATATATATATTTGGGCCAATCAAAGTAGTGAAACTTTTTAAGAATCCTTGCTACTGCGACAGCTCCAACACGAATTCATCAAAGGCCAGTCGATAGCTATATTTGAAGAAGTCGTAATTAAGTTGCTACACTTTCAAAGAAGTCATATTATAGTGCCTAATGATTCCAAGATGATTGGTCCCATTATGAGCAAGTAATTCCTTCGAGGCATCGGCAAAAATTCCTTTAGTGCAAGAATTTGCAGTATTGTCATCCAGGAAGAAAAGGGGTCATTCACTACTCCTATTATTGTTGTCGTTGTTGTTTTAGGAAAATTTTAAATCTTATAAGGGGAGCAAAGAAAGTGAAAAATTGAAGAGTTGAATCAGAGGTCTCATGATTACTTGTTTAATGTTCATTCTAACCGAATTGAATTTTGCGAACAAGGAAAGGGATTTTTTTCTGTAACAAATAAAAAGCTTGAAAGTTAGCAATGCCACCTTAATTACATAATATGTTAATCAACCAGCAGAATTATACACAGAAACTTCCGTATGTTGAGGCATGCAGATCCATGATGCATGAGTCGTAGAAGCTGACGCTATATATATAGTGATGTTGTGACGACGAGGGGTATCGTACAGAGACAGCGACTTTCCTGCTGACGATGAAAACATAATAAGATTGGTGAAATCATTAATGTCTTATCCCCATAACAAGTGCCAGGAACCAAAACTCTGGATAGAGATGGAAAAAAATTGGTAATTAGGCTTATTGAGAATTTTAAGTAAATATTTAAAATTAATGATTGGTGTAAAGAGTGGTATAAATTAATAACTTAGTTTGTAAAAATGAATTTAAATGAATTTACAAAATATTAAAATAAATGGATTATAAATGGGTAATAGAGTTATCCATTTCATCTTTTGACTTACCCATTTATATCCATCTAATTAAATTGATATAAATGGATTGACTCACTTATACCTATTATCCATTTTAACCAATCCAAATCCGACCATCCAAATCATCTATTTTGACATCTCTAATTAAAAGTATCTCATAAAAAGTCCCCCTGACGCCCAAAAAAAGGAAAAGGATATATAAATTAGACATCAAGTAAGGCATTCGAGCATGGTTGCACCGCAGCACATGCATTTATTTGTGGTCCTCTTGTTGCCTGCAAGGTTGTTAATTATGGGGGCACATAGCGTGATCCGTCTTCATTGACTAGTAGGCTGTAGGCCGTTGATTCTTGGTGGCGGTGGTGCATTGGCAAGTAGCAAGCAACACAGTGTGGATGGTGTTTTTCATTCCATTAGCTTCAAAAGCATAGCTTGGCCTCCTAATTTTGTGAACGGGGGCAATAGGCAAATATGATAGCGGATATCATCAAGTATCTAATTGAAAGAAACCATTTGATTTTTTTTTTGCAAAAGAAGAAAAAAAAAAGAAAGTCCCTTTTCGTATTTAATTCTTGAAATCATGCGACTGGCTTCGAAAGCTTGTAACAAATTTGTATTTAATTCTTGAAAAGAGGCTTTTTTTACAGCCCCCACACGAAAAGGGGAGGAGATTTTCATTCATTTGTGAGTGCGTTTAGGAAATCGGCAGTTTAAGTCAGAGCAAACGAAAAGAAAGGGAAACTTGAGTATTAAGTGAGACGGAGGTTTATGTAATTTTCTTTTTAATATTTTTATAATCTAATTTATTTTAATCTAAAGAAAGGGAATAGAAACTTCATCGAAGAAAGTTACGGAAGACGGTCGCGTGTAATGATGATTTGATATGCTGTAATGGTTGAATTCTCGATCTCTCAACGCCATCAAAATTTAAGTGTTGGCGGTGATCACTAATTCAAAGGACTAGTGGCCGGAGGTTTACGTAATTGGCCTTCTTTATATATATATATATATATATATATATATATATATATGTTGGCCGACACCGGACTGTATAACTAGAACAGAGGATTATAATTCGCGTGGCCGACATTCTTTGCCTTCCTCCGTTGTCACCCATGGCCTAACCTTCAAAGGAGTAGTAAAGACAATCAAATGCTCGGCGAGTCAAAGCAGGCGTGCTCCATTACAACATTAACCACCTAGCAAAAATTACTTCCAGTAAGATGTATGTTACAACAGGACAACGCGTTTCTTCTTCTGCCTTTGTTATAAAGTCAAGCGTGTTTGGATAGAGATTATTTGAAATAATTTTTTTTAAAAAAATATTGTAACACTTTTTTTAATGTGATGTATGTAAAATAAAAAAATAATTAAAAAATATGTTGATAATATAAATAAATCAATGTGTGTGTAAATAAGTTTCTTCATTTGATTTTGTCAACTATAAGATAATACTCTCCTAGTAATTTATTTCCTATAATATAAATAATTATATAGATCATACATATTTGTTTATAAGTAATTTATTTCCTAGTCGCAGACGTCATCTTTTGTCTGTCCTCCTTCCTATTTACTTTTATCCCTAGATGACATATCTAAATTTTACTATATAATGCATGAAGGAAAACCCTTATGCTGTTTCTATTTCTGTCATCTTTTGAAGGTTTTTTTTAAAACCATTACATTAAAAAGTAAAACATCCAACCATATTCCAAAAAAAAAACTTTTTTTCTTTTTGTTTAGTTTTGATTTTTAAATTATGTTAACTACCACCCAAAGTTGTATGTAACTAGCTTATAAGTACTCGTATATTTTCTTGTTTACGCAAATCTTTAACAAATCTTCCTAGGAGTAGAAATTAAGTGCGCTCCAAAATCTTCCTAGGAGTTGAAAGTCCGTTTCTTTGACCACCTATGCTGAACACTTGGGATCCTCGGTGACATATTTTGAGTGCCAATCCAATGCCACCTCTAATATTGCGCCAAGTGTCCTGTTATTATTTGCACTTTAATTTTTTAATAATTCAAATTGATTTGATTTAACACAAATTTTCTCTACCCTCTAAAACTTTGAACCAAAATTAAACAGCCGGTCTAATTCAAATACCATAACTTTTGAGTTAACCACTCACGATCCGGGAAAAAAGAAAAAGAAAACCTAAGCGATTGAGCCACCAAAGTCTTTCATCGGTGATTGCTTTGAACAAAGCCAAAAAGAGACAAAGTCCCTGGAAGCTTGTGTATCATCTCCACTCAGATGAGGTCCACACTTCAATGACGTTCTCCAGCAGATTCCTCCACCAGCCGCCATTCCGCGTGGCATCATCTCCACTGCCGATTGCCTCACCGTCAAAGGCACCAAGGACGTCCTCAATAAGCCCTCCACCGGCAGGGATACCGTGGAACATTTCCAGAGAGTGAGTTGTTTCGGACGTCTAGAACTTCAAGAATTGGAGGGATTGAGCCAAATAAGCGATTAAAACTCAAGTAGAAGGGCAAAGCCAAAATTACATTGGAAAGGGGGAAATTAAGCCCCTTGGAGGAGAACGATGCAAGGTTCTTCAAAACTTCTACCAACATTCCTTGGAGGAGAACGATGAAGCCTATGATTCCCCAGAAGCATTTCTTGTTGTGCATCTCCTGAAAAATTTTCTTCTCTTCAAAAAGCCTGGCATTGAGCACTGTGGAAACTTGGCACAGAACATAGGTCGTGAAGATCAGAGTATTCTTCTCATTCACATTAACTTTCAGAATTAATTGGCCTTTAAAATGGATGGCCAGAAATACTGCAATATGATATATCGCCTGTGCACTTATGCTTCTTTGCATAACATCATTCATCAATGGTTCGTCCCGATCCCTCGGTGGCTTGGACATGAGCTCTTCAGAGGGCTGTTTAATTATCAGAGAAATAGCAGCAAAGAATCCAGAATTAGCTTGACCCACAGAAGTTGAAAAACTGGATATGGTATTTTACCTGTAGAAATGACTGCCATAGCATCAAAATCTGGGGCTCAATCGCTTAGGTTTTCTTTTTCTTTTTCCCCAGATCGTGAGTTGTTAACTCAAAAGTGATGATATTTGAATTAGACCGGCCGGTTAATTTTAGTTCAAAGTTTTAGAGAGTAGAGAAAATTTGTGTTAAACCAAACCAATTTGAATTATTTAAAAATTAAAGTGTAAATAATAACAGGACACTTGGCGCAATATTAGAGGTGGCATTGGATTGGCACTCAAAATATGTCACCGAGGATCCCAAGTGCTGTCATCATTTACATCTACACCTACTCCTAATCCTAATCTAGCCTATACTAGGGGAGGGACCCAACAGGGTCACGGGGGACTAAACCACCATCGGATCATACACCTACTCCTAATCCTAATCTAGCCTATACTAGGGGAGGGACCCAACAAGGTCACGGAGAACTAAACCACTAAATCACCATCGGATCATACGGTACACAGCACCCACAGCACTCACATGAATCTTAAGCAAAGCCACATTAAGTGGCAACTTTTTGATGGGAGCAAGGGTTGAACCCTTGATCTCCCACCCCACACTAAAGGTGGTGGCCAACTCCACTAAAGGGAGTTGGTTTCTCTGCCCAGTAGTTAGTGTGCAAATATTTGTCATTTAATATGTGCTAGGGAGACCGAGAGACGACTGGGCTTTGGTGACTTTGTGGAATTTTGGGTTATGTCGGTTGACTTTCGAGTCTCACATTTTTTTCTTTTGTTAGTTTTAATCGACCTTGGACTTGAGAGGCAGGACAGTCGAGACTCAAGAATTACTGAAGCTTGATTGAATTACTGAAGCTCGAGAAAATTTTCAGGAACAATTTTATTTGATGGCTGAAATTTCACGTTTTTGATGCTCAGTAATTGACATTTTACAAATCAGTACCACGAATGACACTTTTTTTTTTTTTTTTTAAGGAGAATGACACAGATCCTACTTTGTAGTTAGTATTATGTTTAACTACAAGTGCTACGCATTCCATGGTACAGTAATAATGCGCTACATCTAACGCCGCTGGGCAGAGTTGAAAGTGTCACTCATACCGCACCTAAATATGCAAAGCATCCTTTAACTTTATTAATTCAAGAGACATGAGAATTCTCGAGATCTACATAGTTAACTCCCACATATTAGATTGAAATGACAGTATAAAATAATAGTGAAAGGATTGAAATAATAATGTCATATTAGCTTTCCAACTTCGTTGCATTTGATCATTAGATGGACTATAGAAAATATTAAGTGTGTTTTTATATCCTACATGGGTAGTTTAACAAAGAAAATCTCTCCTTGTGATTGTTATAAATATAGTAAATTTAAGTAAATTTAAATATGCTAAATACACCAACCCAAGTACCGTATATATCAGTCCAAAAGAGTTTTGGGAGGCTTACGCTCTAATTTGAGAGGAGTTTTGGTTAGACATCAAATCAAAAGAGCAAGTTACGGGCATTTGGACCATTAAACATTTGTGTTATTTAGACTCTTTTGTGTTTTCAGTTTTAAATGTCTTTTGGGCTTAGGAAATATGTCTTAGGATTTATACTCTCTCCTCCTTCACCCGTGGACGTAGGTTAATTTGACCGAACCACATAAATTTTCATTAGGATTTTGGATAAAAATTTTCATTGGAATTCAATCGGATTTTGAAGAAGAGTTATTTGACTCATTGGAACTTATTGAGGGTTTTGTTCATTGGAGTTCAATTGGGTTTTGAAGAAGAACTGTTTGACCCTTGGAATTCGTTGAGGGTTTTGTGAAAAAGGTGGAGTAATATTATGTTCGTGATTTTTAGTTTGTTGGGATCTGCTGAACCTTTTTGTGAGTTTTGACTCATTGGGATCCATTGAATCTTTTGCAACCTAGTTCGTTGGGGTCTGTTGAAATTTTGGTTGTTTGTTGAGATCCGTTGAAATTTTTATGTATAAGGTGGAACTCGTTTGCTATTTATCGATGTTGGATACATACCAAAGTGGAGATTTGTTAAATGTGTCTTTGTATCTCATATCAAAAGTTTAAAAAAGAAATCTCTCCTTGTATTTGTTATAAATATAGTTGATTAAGTGAGTTTAAGTGTGTTAAGTGCACCAATCCAAGTGTCGTATGTACTAGTTCAAAAGAGTTTTGGGGGGCCTACGCCCCAATTTGAGAGGAGTTTTAGTTAGGCATCATGACAGGCGTCAAACCTGTGCAATAATAAATACCTGCTCAAATAAAATACAAATTCTGTATATAGCGGTAAGCAGGGTCGAATCCACAGGGATTGGGGATAATTTAATTTCTTCTCAAGTTCCAGATATGGGGGGTTTTTGAAAATGAGAGTAACTAAATTATTTGGGATAAAATAAAATAAAATAACTACAACTCAATTAACTAATTATCACAATAAAAATAATGATGGACGAACTCTAGCCAAGAGACAACTTCGGAGATGGTTCACTTAATTCGATCACAGATGCAAGGATTATTCCAGTTACTATCTGATAAATTAGTTATAGTTGTCATACATGCGATAAACAACCAACTCTTCCTCAATTTGTCGATAGCCAAGGTACGACCGTTGACTATTTCTCTAATCAGGAAACAACCCTAGGTACGACCATAGAAGTTCAATTCCCTAATTGCATGAATAATTAGAAGAGCCTAATTCTAACCAATCAACACGCTACGAGGGTCTCTTTAAGTTAGCATGTCTATCTCCCTGACACAAACCCAATCATGCCAGTTGCCACCAGTTTAGAATAATTAAACAATTACGGATTTAACTACCCTAATTGGCTTCAGGTTATTGAATTAATCTAGAATCCGGGCCCTGGATAATCGAATAATAAAACAACCATATGAACATAAAGCAGAAGATAGACAAATACCAGTGAATAATGAAAATAAATAAAAACTAATTCGATCTCACAAATTTAGTAGAACCAAATCCTTCGTTGTTCTTGACTAGACAAACTTAGCCACGCCTCATGAGAAAATCTTCAAGTAATTCCACTGAGGTCCAGGCCATCAAAAGAGCCAAGAAAGAAACAAAACTAAAAACTATGCTAAAAGCTAAGCTAAAACTATTGATTGATTGATAAGAGTTCTCTGCACGTTTGTCTCCCTTTTTAAAGCCAAAAGGAAGTCTAATGCTATCTCTAGTGGTCCCCACACCAAATTCAAAGTCTTGTACGTTTCTTTTCCTAGAGTCCAGATGACTCATGCTTCTTATCCGTGGTCCCCGCACATGTGGACAAAGCCTCCCAAGTACTTGTTGTTCCAAGTCTCTCTACGTTGCTTTCTTTGAAAAGCCCAAATGACTAAATGCCTTGCACTAGCTTGTGGTCCCCACCAACTCAAGGACCTAAAGGTTGAAGCCCTTAGAAGTCTGCATTTTTCCATACAAGTCCCTCCTTTTTGGTAATTTTCTGCTTCACTCCTGAAATTGATTCCAAATACCAAATATGAGTAAATATCAGCAATTAACACAATATTTGTCAGGGATAGAAGGGGAAATCAATAATAAATTTACTAACAAATTATACCCTATCAATTCCCCCCACACCTAAATCATGCTTGCCCTCAAGCATAAGAACAGCAATTGAACACCAAAATTTGACAATGGCTATTGCTCTAACTATCATATTGCCAAGATACCCAGAAAAACATATATCAAGCATCACAGTTAAGATCCAAGAAAAATCACTCCGGTTAGCTTCCCAACCACCAATTTTTCCAATTTAAAGCAAACTAATCTAAGAAAAAGGAATGGTTGCTCACATTTATCAGCAAATGGTCCAACTATTAACCAAAATCTCGACATTAAAATCACAAACTGGCAAGCTGACTTATTCACATACTAACCCAATCTTTATTTTATTTTTTCCTTTTTTTTTTTGAATAACAAAAGACTTAGTCTATAGCCCTTAGAGCCTTTTGACGCGAACTCCAACATTTGATAGATGGAGGAGCCCGGTTACTCAGCTCTAATTGCTACGGGACCACGCACTCATAGTAACTACTACCTTTTGACGCGAGAATCGACACTTTAGGTGAAGATCCCCGGTTACTCAGTAGTAACAACTAGTGGAGTACAGTCACCTCTTATTTACGATAACATACCACAATAACTAGAAAATATCACAAAGATAACAGCAGCCAGCCTCAAATTTCCAAACATGGAGAACTAAAATTAATAATTGGACCAATTCACATGAAAAATGCCCACAATCATTCCCTATGCCTAGAGAAGTTAACCAAAAATTGGAAAAGTTAAGCAATCATTGACATACACCAAAGAGATGTTCCTGAACTCAACCACATCAACTTGATACCCTTTTATTAATAACACTTGGCAATAGCAGAATTAGAGACAACAATCCAGTATCAAACTTGGTATTCATATGAAGACTGACCACTAGAAAAAGAAAAGAAAAGAAAACAAACGAAAAAGGAGATAAATATCAAACTAAAACAAAGGAAAAACCTCTAGAAACTAAAAACAAAAATACTAGCACCCCAACTGATCCCCCCACACCTAATTCATACATTGCCCTCAATGTGATAAATAAACAATAATAGTAAGCAAAAGAGCAACGGTACTTCCCTGAAATCACGGGGACCATGGCGGGGCCACAGCAGTGAGTGAGGCGGGGAACCTTGATCTCACTATTGCCGCTAACAAGTAACCCAATCAATAGAAACAAAATTGCCAACATATAGAGGAACAAGTAAATGCAGATCAGTAGAAATCCATATCCTCTAATGAAGTCAACAATCAACCCAATAAGCACAGGTATCTCCCAATTCAAAAGGGTAGTGCATAATAAATGGCTCACCAAATTAGCAATTTAAAGCCCTGAGCAATTTAAACCCAACAAGTCAATCAGTACCAGAAAACCACTCCAAACAATGTAACAGTTAAACTCCACAGGCAAAGGACGTCCAACCAATTTCACTCAAGCAAACTAGGAGCAATGCGACTGATTAAACAAAGCAACGAATTTCAGCAAATGGACTCATAGCCACCCAAAATCCCAACAAATGCCCTAAAGATTTAGCATTTGAAATCAATAGGTAAAATACTCCAACAAGTCAATTAGACGCCACCAACAGCAATACGCAATGGAAGTGGCACAGTAGCCTTCCAATTCAACAAACAAATGAAGAAAATACCCAACCAAAGGCACTTCAAGGGACGCAAGACAGAAATCAGCAAAGTAGAACTCAAGTGATACCAAAAATAACCTCGACAAAGCAGTGAATTCAACCAATTTGAATACGTAGAATACGGTCAGAAATGCCTCCCAAAGATCAACAGAGAGCGACAAAAATTGCCCACCCAAAATCTGTCCAAATGGTTCCAATTGGATAAGAAATTACACAACTCAACCAACCGAAATTAGCAAATGAGCCAAGAAACCGTCAAAACCAGCAATAGTAGTTCAAATTTTGGACTACAACTAAATCAAAATGTTTGGCAGTTTTCGATCAAGTAGCCCACCAACTAGAACCAAGTGGCAACAAATGTAGTTATAATACCCCAACCAGTACCACTGGTGCATCCCACAGATAATGAAGCAACATAAACGGCCACCCCAATCAAGAAAATGGAAACTTCAGGCACCTAAGGACTAGGCGAAAGTCTCAACAAAGCAGCTATTACAAACAATAAGCAGTGGTGGTCCGAATATTAGTCAATGCAGAAATCATGCAACTCAAAATCTCGGCAAGTGCTCCAATGAGCTTAGCAATTGAAATCACAAAACCGAATACTCCCCAAACAAGGTACTTAGAGTCAACCAATGGCAATACTAATTCAACAAACCAACCCAGAAAATTACTCAACTAAGGGTGCAATAGGGGTCTCCGAACACAGCTCCAAACACCAACAATTGAACAAATAGAAACTAAACAGCCCAAAAATCAATTAAGTAGATAAACACATAAAAACTTCACTCAAAAACTAATTAAACATGGAAACAATGAAATTTTCCCCAAATTACTTCAGATTCCACCCCAAAATTGGACAAATAGTGTCAACCAACCACAGATGATATCACAGCACTCAAATCAACCATAAAAATGTCTGGCCTCAGCTAACAATTCAAAAATCTGTCCTCAGCTAATTAGAACTAATAATCTGGCCTCAGCTAATTAGTGACAGTAAATTAAAGAAAGAGATCACCGGAGGTGTTTCGGCCACAACAACAGGTACAGTGGAGGGGCAGAGGCGACGTGCGTGGACCTCACGCGAGTGGCTGAAATGAAAAAGGGCGCCCGGCTGCTGCTGCGGCTGGCGGCCCGCGCGCACGGCGGCGCGCAGCCTGGCTGCTGGTGCTGGAGCTTCCGCGCGCTGGCTGCGCAGAGAGAAAGGAAAGTCACGCGCTGGCAGCGGAGGGGACTTGCGGCGTCTGAGTGCTGGAGGCTGCGCGAGCTCAGGAGCTGCGCGCGAGAGAGATGGCAGTCAGGGAGCTGGTGAGAGGGGCGAAGTGGATGGTGGTGGTCGTCGGCGCTGGCGGCGGCTGCTCCTCATGGATGCGGGCTGCGGCGGACAGGGGAGATGTGGGCTCAGCCGTGGGCTGCTGCGTCGCGAGCTTCGGGTGGCAGCGGCGATGGCGATGGAGCTTCAGCAGCGGCGAGCGGCCTGGAGTGGAAGCATCGAGGGTCGGCGAGGTGCGAAGTGGATGGCTGGCTGGTCCTTTGCGCGAGACGCGAGGTGGCGGCGTGAGTGAGGTGGGCGGCGCGAGTGGGCGGTGGCATAAGGGATTCGGACAACAGAGAGAGAGCAGGGGAGAAGGAAGAAAGAAAAAGAAAGAAGAAGAAGAAAGAAAGAAAGAAAAAGAAAAAGAAAGAGAAATTGTTTTTTTTTTTTTATATATACTTTGAAAATCTAAGCTACGGTGAAAAAAATTTTTTTTTAAACTTTTTTAATTTTTTTTTTAAATTTAAATTTTTCTTTTTTCTTTTTTTTTTAAACGAAGAACTCCTGTCCTAGGCGTGGGCACGTCTAACTGCTATGGAGTTCGCAGATCCTGAACGAAAATTTTTTTTCCTCAGGCGTGACCACCTGGCGTGGGCACGTCTAACTGCTATGGAGTTCGCAGAACCTGAGCGAAAATTTCTTTTCCTCAGGCGTGACCACCAGGCGTGGGCACGCCTAACCACTGATCTCCTGCCACCAAACATCAAACCATCAATTGACACTAATACTTAACTAAAACTTCAAAAATGCATGAAAACTGAAACAAATAGTCTTGGGTTGCCTCCCAAGTAGCGCCTTTTTTTAATGTCTTTGGCTAGACATACTATGCTTGCTCACGGAGGATAAAATCTTGTAGCTCGTTTCAATGCTTCATCTTCAATATGATCCTGGTAACCCTCGTAAATAGAGTAATCCTTGAGCTCACGAGCTACGGTCTTCCCTGGACTAGTAAATGGCACCAAACAAGTCGATGATAATTTGCATTCTCCATTCACTCCTCCCTCACTTGCATTTATTGGTACAAGATATCTTGCCATCGCCACTCTTAATTTATTCCTGTCATGAAATTCAAAATTGTCTGGTATAATAAATTCAATTTCATTAACAGGAATTGAAGAGTAAGAGTCAGGAGAATAGTGATGAAGGAGTGGAGGGGATGTCACCGCATTTGGAGATTGTTCACTGGATTCATTCACTTGAACCATTTGATGTTGGGGTCTCAATTCTTGCTCTTCAACTTTCTTTTCAACTACATCTTTAGATTCTTCTTCTCGAGACTCTTGCAGTACCATGTCATTTGTCAGAATAATTGCACTCTCATCTTCCTCATGGTCGATAATAGTCGGTGAGGACAATTCTTCATAAACTGGAGAAATCAATTTGCTCGTTTTAAATGCCCATTCAAGCCTTGCTTCTTTCATCTCTTCATTCATCTTTTGTGTCTCCTGTTGAAGTTGATGTACCTCCTGTTGAATTTGATATGTGTTAGTAGCTATTAATTCAACCATTTCTTCAAGAGACATACCTGACATGGATGACGGTTCTTGAGACTCTAGCTGTTGAAAATCTAGTGGCCCTGTTGTATAATTATAACTGGAGTTATCCCACCATCCTTGATCATACCCGTTTGGATTAGGGTTATACCACGTTTGAGACCATGGTGAAAAATCTCCATAATTATTGAGTGGGACACTCAGATTATCTTGATATTCGGGGCACATACCGGTCGAATGATCCCTGGCATAACAAATTTTACAGGTTGCAGCAGCCATTCTTTCTCTAATAGAGTTTACTGCCTCTGAATATGCAAACTTAGCAAAAAAACTAGTCTCATCGCCTTCCCCGGAAACAAAATCCAGTCTATCACCAAAATACGGAGTGTTAGAAGCCATAAACTATAATAAAAAAATAAGAGAAAAATAAATAAAAAAATAAAAAATAAAAACAAGATGAACTCAAAAAGAAACAAATTAATCTGGCACCAGTCCCCGGCAACGGCGCCAAAAATTGACAGGTGCCGAACCTGTGCAATAATAAATACCTGCTCAAATAAAATACAAATTCTGTATATAGCGGTAAGCAGGGTCGAATCCACAGGGATTGGGGATAATTTAATTTCTTCTCAAGTTCCAGATATGGGGGGTTTTTGAAAATGAGAGTAACTAAATTATTTGGAATAAAATAAAATAAAATAACTACAACTCAATTAACTAATTATCACAATAAAAATAATGATGGACGAACTCTAGCCAAGAGACAACTTCGGAGATGGTTCACTTAATTCGATCACAGATGCAAGGATTATTCCAGTTACTATCTGATAAATTAGTTATAGTTGTCATACATGCGATAAACAACCAACTCTTCCTCAATTTGTCGATAGCCAAGGTACGACCGTTGACTATTTCTCTAATCAGGAAACAACCCTAGGTACGACCATAGAAGTTCAATTCCCTAATTGCATGAATAATTAGAAGAGCCTAATTCTAACCAATCAACACGCTACGAGGGTCTCTTTAAGTTAGCCTGTCTATCTCCCTGACACAAACCCAATCATGCCAGTTGCCACCAGTTTAGAATAATTAAACAATTACGGATTTAACTACCCTAATTGGCTTCAGGTTATTGAATTAATCTAGAATCCGGGCCCTGGATAATCGAATAATAAAACAACCATATGAACATAAAGCAGAAGATAGACAAATACCAGTGAATAATGAAAATAAATAAAAACTAATTCGATCTCACAAATTTAGTAGAACCAAATCCTTCGTTGTTCTTGACTAGACAAACTTAGCCACGCCTCATGAGAAAATCTTCAAGTAATTCCCCTGAGGTCCAGGCCATCAAAAGAGCCAAGAAAGAAACAAAACTAAACTACGCTAAAAGCTAAGCTAAAACTATTGATTGATAAGAGTTCTCTGCACGTTTGTCTCCCTTTTTAAAGCCAAAAGGAAGTCTAATGCTATCTCTAGTGGTCCCCACACCAAATTCAAAGTCTTGTACGTTTCTTTTCCTAGAGTCCAGATGACTCATGCTTCTTATCCGTGGTCCCCGCACATGTGGACAAAGCCTCCCAAGTACTTGTTGTTCCAAGTCTCTCTACGTTGCTTTCTTTGAAAAGCCCAAATGACTAAATGCCTTGCACTAGCTTGTGGTCCCCACCAACTCAAGGACCTAAAGGTTGAAGCCCTTAGAAGTCTGCATTTTTCCATACAAGTCCCTCCTTTTTGGTAATTTTCTGCTTCACTCCTGAAATTGATTCCAAATACCAAATATGAGTAAATATCAGCAATTAACACAATATTTGTCAGGGATAGAAGGGGAAATCAATAATAAATTTACTAACAAATTATACCCTATCACATCAATCAAAAGAGTAAGTTATAGGTCTTTGAGCCATTAAGCATTTATGTTATTTGTGCTCTTTCGTATTTTCAGTTTTAGGTACCTTTTGAGCATATGAAATATTTCATAAGATTTTATATTCTCTCTTTTTGTACTTTCTTTCTATTATAGTAAATGTGCTACTTTTTTGTCCGTGAACGTAGATCAATTTAATCGAACCACGTAAAATTTCGTGTTTCTCTGTTTGATTTATTTGTTTTGTTATTATTATTATTGAGTTGACAAGAATCTTATTATTCTTGTTAGTCAATTTTTTGGGATCAGACCTAACAGATAAAATAGAAATCATTCTTAAACTTTGCCACACAAATTTACTTGAAAAGTGGGTTAATGGAAATATATATAGAAACTCAAGGGTTGACTGCTTGACTTCCAAAAAAAATTTCTTTTTTCATTCTCACACAAGAACCAATAATGAGAGAGTAGTCTCCATTTTACAGAAGGAACTTAGAAGGGGCAATAGGCTCGTAATTGCATAGGCAATCATCTTTTAGGATACTCTGGAAGTGGATAAGTGGTTTCTTAATTCTAGGCATGTCAATGGGTTGAATCTTACCCATATCTAACTCAGATCCACTATATTTAGATAGGGTTCGGATTTAATTTCTTAAATCAGAGCCCTACCCAAACCCAGATCCTAACCATGTGAGAGAGTCAGGGGTCTAGGTAGGATTTGATTTTCTAGAATTCATATTTAAATTCAAACCCATACCAAATCCTACCCAAATTCATATATGTATAATTAAATAATATATATAGATATATATTAGTAAATTTATAAAATAATCTAATATTTTATAGCTATTGGATCAAATACAGTAAGATTTCATGGCATCAGAATTTACATTTAGTATTGGTGGTTGGATGATTGATTAAACTCGTGCGAAATTGCTTTCAGATATGATTGAAATATTAGTGACTACTGATAATTGGATTGAATAAAAAGAAATGAGTACATGTTTATAAATTTTCTTATTCTATTATTTATTTGCCATCGATTCTTAGTCAAATGACTTTTATCTCATTCACTATTTTAGTACTGGATTGCGAGGCATCAATCAATATTGAAGCTTAAATGAGAAAAAGTGGTACAAAATTATATGTTTTTAATAAGGCTGAATATTAATATATGTTATAATTGTTTACTTTTTTAAAAACTAATCCTAATTGTCATTGTAATTGGTACAAATTTTTTCAAGAAAAGAATGAAAAGTAAAGGCGAACGAATGAAATATTAGATGTGGATGAAATTGAATCTTTGAAAACATATAGAAATAGTCAATAATAATTTTTTCTTTGAATTCACAATATTACATTCAACTTGTTGAATGTTAATTTTATTAGTTGAAAACAAAAATTAGATGTATTTATATTATTTATGAACTCTATATATTTTTAATACATTTTTTCTTTAATATGTTCAGAAAATGCCTATAGATACCCATTGAATACCCAGATCCATAAGGGTTTGGGTATGAATTTATTTTTTCAAATCTAAAAGGGTCTGGATCTGAATTTGGGGTCTAACTAAATTAAATGAGTTTGGATCTGGATTAAAGAAATTCAATTCAAAACCTATCCGTTGACATAAATACCGAATTCTAATGCTATAAAAAATGTGTTTGGGATTCCCTACACCATCCTATTCCTTAAGCTGTTTTGACATGCTTTAATTGAGACCTTTATTCATCACAGTGACCTGTAGCTTTTAACCATGTAAAAGAAGTCAATTAAGGTCCCCTATGCCAACATTCCCTTAAACCCAGACACACCATTCTCCTGGAGAACTATTAAGTTCTTGGTGAAAACATATCTTCTTTGGCTTCGCCATGTTGAGATCTTCACCTTTTCTTCATAGTTATCCAGGATTGATCTAGCTTGTTTGAGGACGACAGAATCAAAGACCCACGCGCCCCCGATGATGCTCCCCACAGAAAGCTTAAAAGGGCGTTTGATAAAAGGGTATCGAAATGAAGTAATGGAATAAACTCCATAATTGGTGTTTGGTTCACTGGTATGGGAATTGAAATTTTGGAATGATTTCTAAAAATTTGGCATCTCTCCATTCCCTAGTAAAAGGGTGGGTTTTGTCCAAAACCCAAGTGTGATTCCAAAATCTTATAATTACATAATATTTAGTATAATTAATATTTATATATATTACATATATTATATATTTATATTTATATTATAATATATACATATATATAATATATTATAATTATAATATTTTATTATAATATTAGTATATTATATAAATATATATTATAATTATTTAGTTAAGTATAATTATATTTATATAATATATATTATAAATTTATTAATAAATGTATAGTATATGTGCATATAATTATAATATATACATGTATATAATATTAATAAATTATATAATTATATTTATATTTATTATTTTAAATATAATAATATATAATAATAACTATATCTAATATCAATATGCATTATATTTATATAAAATATTAGTACAATTAATAATTATAATTATATATTTATATTATAACATTTGTATAATTATAATTAATTATATATATAATAATTAATTTAATTAGTTACAAACTTATAATAATGATATTATTATATTATATAATTATATATTATAATTATTTAGTTAAATATAATTATACCTATATATTATATATTATAAATTTATTAACATTATATAATAATATATTTATAATAAACATATATATGTATATTTATAAATGTATATTATATGTGCATATAATTATAATATATACATGTATGTAATATTAATAAGTTATATAATTATAATTATAATTATTATTTCAAATATAATAATATATAATAATAACTATATTTAATCTGTAATATATATTATATTTATATAAAATATTAATATAATTAATATTTGTATATATTATATAATTATATTATAACATTTGTATATTTCTATTTAATTATATATATAATATTTAATTTAATTAGTTACAAACTTATAATAATAATATTATTAGTTATATGTATTATATAATGTATATTAATTTATGTAATATAATTAATATTATCAATTATACTAATAATTATACATGTTTACTAATAGAAATTATTAATTAGTTAGACTAAATTTACTAATATGTTTAATTAGTGAAAATTTCTTATATCCCATTTACAAAGAGCCAATAACTATCATTTACGATGTGGTTTATAATATATTTATTACATTCTATTCCGAAAGAGTTGACGAACCAAATATCAACTATAGTAATGATACATATTTCAGGTACTTGAACCAAACAAATGTATTGGAATGAATGACCTCATTCCAAACCCAAGATATCCGATTTCGAATCCGAATTCGATTCTGATGTGTGAACCAAACGCCACCTAAAAGGAGGAAGAGGATAGATAGTTGACAAATCATAATGTACAATTTGCTCCATGCCATCCCAAAAACAGACGAGTGTTTGGAAGACCTATCCAAACTCACCTAATTCAGGGCAGATTTACAATGGTGCATCAGTAGTTTTTGGATTTTTATGATCTTCTTATTAAATCCTATTAAACTATCCATCAGCAATCAATATCAAACTCCAACATATAACCCAATGGTTGTCTGTTATTTGACATGCAAGATGATGGCGCTCCGGGGATTCGAATGAACTGCATATATTGCCTGTGCAAAAAAGGGATGTCCAGAGAACCCATGATAAGATATGTTGGTGGAATTATAGTTGCTTTCATGAGAATTAATTTGGAAGGCAATCCCCGGGACTTGCTGGCTAATGCCATCCGGGATGGAAATCTAAGAGTACTTGCAGAGCTCCAAGTTGTTGATTTCCTTGTTTAGTGAGTGATTCAAACGATTGTTCCAACAAAAATAATGAAAAAAAAAAAGAAGTTGAGGGAAATACTTCAACAAAGTGCAGAAAGTGGATCTTTATTCCTAGACATAGATTTTGCAAGCCACTTGCACAACCTTTTTTAAAGCTTTAAGAAATCACACATTTTTTTCTTCAAAGTTTCTTTTCACTTTCTCATACAATTGCCCCGTGCAGCCGATAAAACTTATTTCGTAGTTTCACAGCATCTTTTGGTGATGATTTCACTTTTTACATTGGAAAATGTGTGAAAAAGCGCACCAGAATGATTAATTAACAAGCACAGTGCAATTTTGTACATTTGAGAGTCTATTTATATCAGCTTCTCCACTAATTTTTTTTTTTGGTGTACATCTAATTATACATGTTGTCAAAAAGTTTGTATAAATACCCTTGATATCATTGCATATTTTCTTTACAATTTTTTCCCCTTGGACAAAGCCACAAGTTATATTTGAGAGTCTTGCAGACCCGTTCCCGTTTTAGTGATGAGTAAAAAGAGGGCAAAATTGCATCGTTTATTAATGGACAATCTTAGTAGTTAACACTGCCTTTTCACTAATCTTGGCTCTCGGGTAGAAAGACCTGCGAGCCTGTGACCTTATATACCTCTTACCAAGTCTTACACAAAATTTCTCTACTCATTCGCGAAGTGCTTACCTCACCATGCTGATGCGAATTATCTGCTCCAAAATCTTCGCAGGCGTGGAAAGTCTGTTTCTTTGACCACCAGTGACAAAGTACGCAGCTTACGGGATGCTGAAACACTCAAACTACGTCCGACCCTTGCATCATCTTTACTTGCGTCTGCTATATATCGTATATCCACCACCATCAGCGCTCTTAGAGAGTCTCTTTGGAATTTGCAAGTGAGTTTTCAAGAAACCCAAAAAATTGTTGACTCGGGACTTTTCTTTACAAGAATGGCCCTTTTGAATTCTATGAACGTATACAAGGTTCATTAAAAAAAAAAAGAATTGAGTTACAGGGAATTGGCAAGTGAGTTTTCAAGAAACCAAAAATTGTTGACTCAAGGACATTGGATTACAAGAATGTCCCTTTCCAATTCTATGGACGTATACGAGGCTACAAGCACTGGGAACCAACTCAGTCAAAGCTTGAACTCAAATTCACTTAACAGGTTCGTCTGAGTCCGGCTCCAAGTATACGATATATACTTGTCCATTGGCTTTATTAGGTTAGCAGTGAAATTACATGTAGGTTTTTCGTACCATTATTATTTTCCAAATAAAATGTTTATTTTGCTCATGTTAAAAAAAGAATTATTTTCATTTTTCTTTGATCTCGATTAGATTCGAACTCAAGTTCGAACCGTACATTGAAAGTTCTATCGAATTTGAGCCTGATAAAATATTTAGTTAAGTTGGACACATTTACAGCCCTGGTAGGTAGAACTGTTAATCGAACAGAGTATTTGGCTGCCGAGTTCGACTCGAACTTAACTCGAGGTAAGTTCGAACTCGCTCGACTAGGCGGACGAGTTTTGAAATGTATTCGAACTCGACTCGTCAAATGGGACATGTGGCTCGAATTCGAGCTCGAACGACTCGTTTATCACAAACAAGCCAAGCTTGCACAAGCTCGAGCTCATGCAAATTTACCCTAATTAAAATCTATAATTTTCAATTTTTATATTTTTAAATTGTGAAATGACATATATACCCTTCCTTATCGAGTCTAATCGAGCTACTCGAATAACAAACGAATCAAGCTTGCTCGGCTTGTCAATCAAACGAGCATATCTCGAGCTTGATCTCAACTCGTTTACCATAATTAACGAGTCGAACTCGAGCCTTATCGAGTCGAGGTCAATCGAGCTTTCGAGCTACTCGTTCCATTTAACAGCTCAACTGGTAGGTACATGAACGTTCTATCAACTTAGCATGGCCTTTTAAGATTCCTCGGTCTTTTCATGGCGTTTCCAAGGAGTGAAGCCAAGTCAAACCAAAAGTCAATCATGGGCATCAATCAAATGGTCCCGATCTTATCCTCAGTGCTGACACTCCAATTGATCCCCCGAAAGAAGCATAACATTTGCCACTTGATTCTTCTCAACAAGTTTAATCCGTTTGGATTGACGATTTTTTCAAAAATAAGTTTTTAAAATATAATATTATGATAATAAATAATAACTTAAAAAATATTTTATTCATACAATATATCAAATATTTTAAGAGTTTTTATAGTTAAAATTTTTTATATACACTAAAATTTTTTAAAAATACTCCAAAAAATAGTTAATTCAAACGGAGCATATAAATGGATAGTAAGAAAGCTGCAGTTTCCTAGGTCATTTCCAACTAGTGGTATAAATTCTTGTTGGTGCTTAGAATCTTCGCTAGTTTACATCGGAAGGTACGTAAGATTAGCCTCTGAATTAAGAGGCCAAAATAATTGACTTTTGGGAGCATTTTATGACTATCTTGGTAGTGAAATGACAACAGGCTTCAAATAGTTTGCATGGGAACTATTGAGTAACCATAGTTACATCGGAAGGAACCAATTGTTATGACTCAAAAACTTAGAAGCTCCCGAATGAGTGCTCATTTGAAAGCGGCTCAAGTGTTAGTAATTTATTTTTAAAAGTAAAATTAGGTTAGAAAGGTATTTAAATAGAGGATAGAGTCAATAATAATTAATTATGAATGTGTATGCCTTCAAATGATACGTTAAGTTATATATTGAGAATAATAAATTTTAATTGAAAGATGATTTTTTTTTTTGAACAAAATCAAAGTGATTACTCGCTTGTTCAATCTTTTAATAGACCTCTTAAGGAAAATTATCTCCCAAACAAGAAAAATAAATAAATGAATAACGAAGACAAAGAAAACGTGGCGCATACTAGGCCACTTAACGTCACACGCATTACAACCGCCGTGTTGTGCCGACAGTGGCGGTGTATTTCCCTTGCAATATTCTCATTCTAAGTATTAAATTCTTATCCGGGCATTCTTAACGTGGAATATTTCTCAAGACATTTTTGCAGAAATTCCCCATCTTCCTTCTCTTACTTTTAAAAGTCTGGGATTTGATAGGCCCCATGGATAAGAACTTCCCTTACTTTCACTGTGCAATTTGATAGGCCCCATGGATTAGACCGTCGGAGAAGAAAGAAACATGTCGTACCAGATGCTTCTATATATGGGTGAATTCTTAGTTTATGATGGAAAAAAAAAGAATTCTACAACGAGGGCGGTTCTTGGAGTGTTTTCTACAAATGGGGTACGAGCTCACTGCTAACTACCGCCAAGACCCCATTTCGAAAAAAAAAGGACAAAACTGAGTGGGAGAAGCAGAACGCAATATCGAAACATAGCTGTCGAACAGCAAAACAAAGAATTCGGAATTGTCGAATAGCAAAACAAAGAAAACAGAGCTGGTTTCTGCACATCGAAGCATCCAAAGACCGGAGCATCCAAAGACTGGTTCCGCGAGTGCCGCTTCCCAAAATTTGCCAGCATTGCCGTCCCATTGCGACTCTCAAACAGCATAAAGGTTAGGTTTTTCCACTTGCAATGCCTCACTTATAGCATTTTAAGTTTAATTAATACTTGAATACTTGAATACTTGAATCCAAGGGCAAGTTCAGATTTGTTGTGAAATTTGGGTTTAAATTTGACGTGGGTTGTGCTTATTTTTGCAATTTTTGTGATGGATTTGAGGATATATGTTATATTTTTTGAATTCGGGCAATTTTTCTGTTTCCAATTTGTTACAGATTTGAGGATATACGTTATTGACCGCGATTTATAGGTCAAAATTGGATACAGCTGACTTTTTGGGTTTTACTTATGCATAACTCATGGAATTTAATCGATGTCAGATATTTGCTTGGGATTATGGCCGACACTCCTATCCCTGCAGGCCTACATCCAGGACCATACGTGCACGACATTATATCGGCGGGAACTGCACACCGGGCACATTCCATTTTTCACGGACATATTGAGAGCAATCAGTTAGATGTCAGACGGTGTGACAGAGGATTTTGGGAGCATACGCCTACTCCTGATCGGGTTTGTCGTTATATTGCCTTGGTTGGATTTGAGGGGGTGCTTGAGAGTGGATATCAGATGGTTAATCATTCTTTGATCACAAGTTTAGTGGAGAGATGGCGGCCCGAGACGCATACATTCCATTTACCGGTTGGAGAGGCTACCGTGACATTACAGGATGTAGAGGTGTTGTGGGGGTTGCACATCGATGGTCCACCGATTATAGGGGTAGACACATACCGCAGCATTCAGGAGTGGAGAGCCATTTGTGAGGAGCTCATTGGATTTTCTCTTGCAGTTGGATACTTTGATGGACAGAGGCTAAAATTGGGATGTTTAGCAAGAGTCTTGGATACAGAGTTGCCACCCGATGCTTCAGATGCTGAATGTAGGCAGCGCGCGCGCATCTACCTCTTACTGATATTAGGTGGACATTTATTGTCCGATAAGTCCGGCAACAAAGTCCCTTTGTTATATCTTCCATTACTGTGGGACTTGGAAACTATTGGGCAATATAGTTGGGGTAGTGCGTGTTTGGCGACTCTCTATCGGTCACTTTGTGATGCCACGCATCCTGCCAAATCGGCTATTGCCGGTCCATTAGTTTTGCTACAGGTACATTGCAATAATGGTGACATTTATCTTCGGTTTTTTGCATTTTATCATTTTGCAATTTTAACATTGATTCTAATTTTCTAACAGCTCTGGATTTGGGAACATATACCAACCATGCGTCCGGACCGAATCACGCCGTTGGAGCATTACCCTGGTCCATATGGAGTTAGGTGCGCGTTTCGCCCTTATTTCGGTTGTTTTAATGACATTTGTTATTTGACAACTTTAATTTGTTCTAAACAGGTTCCTACTTTATTAAATATAGATGGAATAATGACTTGGACATACACAGAGTTGTTAGGCATGTTGTGCCCGCATTCCGAGATCAGTTGACAGGCCTGCGTCCTGAAGAGGTATTGTACATATGTCCGGACAATAGGAATTTTTGAAATTCGCTCCAGTAGTCTTTTCTGCCAATTTTAGTCGATCCAAAGCATAAGTTTGTCATACTGCATTTTGTTAATGGAAATTGAGTCTGTTGGCAGGGAGTTAACCTCCAGTTATAGGGGAGACTCTGCCGAATTTTTTTTAGAAATTAAAAAATTTTATAATAATGGTTGACTAGCATTTGATGTGCATGTAATGGACAAAAGTGCCATTTTAGTGTAAAAATGCAAAAATGATCAAAGAACCTCACCCTTCGATTTGCAATGTAGATGTGTTTGATGTGTTTTAAGAGATTGAATATTGTACTTTTGGTATATTACATGTGCGTGGGAGGTTAGATTTGATAAAATATTTTTCCAACGCGTGTTTTGGAATTGGCCGGAAATAATCCGAAAAAGTTTGAAAAATTGCAGTTTCTGCAATTAGTGCAGAGAACTACATATCTGAGCTCGGATCCTAAGTGCCCAGACAGATCCGAACTTGGATCCTTTGATCCGAGCTCGGATCGGTTCGCGGATACAGGAAAATCGAAGCCTCGTTTCTGCACTTTTCACAATTTGTCTAGCACTTTTTTAATTTTTAAATTGACCGCAGCCGAGCACTTTTTTCATGAAATTGTTAGAATTGAATATTGGGAAGTTTTATTATTTCTTAATAGAAAAAATGAAACAACTTTGATTTTATATTTTTTTCAGTTCATATGGCAGCCATATTCGGAGGACGTTCTCGCTTCTCTTCCTGCATATTGTACTGCAGGTCGGGACATTTGGAGGTCCGTAACGTATCTTATTTGCTGGGATGTAGTTGAGCCGCACCTCCCTCATCGGGTTATGCGGCAGTTTGGGTTTCATCAGTCCCTGCCTGATATGAGGTTGACGGATAATCAGGCAGCTCTACATTCTCTAGATCGTCGTGGTAGGGCGAATCAAGACTGGAGCACCACGCATAGATAATATATTGATATTTGGACTGATCGACGTGTGCATGTACAAGATGGCACTGTAATTGAAGATACTACTTATCCATCGGATGAGTATGTTCAGTGGTATCAGGAGCGGACGGTGATTTATATTTCAAATCCGAGTCGCTTTCCCGCTTTCCCAGAGGGCTTTCAGGGTGATAGCGCTAGGGCACAATATCTTGTAAGTTTATTTCCAACCCACTTTTAATAATCACTTTGAGTTTGCTCACATTTTAAACTATTTTTTACCACAGTATCTCCTTCTAATTCTTATATTTGTTTTTCCAGAGCGATGCCATGTCTTGCATGTATTTCATGGCACAGGACTCTCTTGCAGTTAGTGATGAACAACACAGCAGATATTTTCAAGAGTTGAGGGACTTTACATCCACATCTTTGTATCATGTAGGAGAGTCACGCCGACTTGCATTTTGCCCTGCCCACGTACCACAGGAGATTCCACTATACCCTGATCCATGTCGTGTTCAGCGAGCTCCTAGAAATACCCACGGAAGTCAGCATGGCGGTGGACGACGTCGTAGATTCCGATCACCAGAACCCGCCATACAAACTGGATTCCATGGAGGTTCGATGGCTACTGAGGACCAAGCTGGCGCATCTACTTTTGTCACTCCTCAGACCGAAGTCATGCATGAGAGAGATGTATCGATTGGGCATTCTAGGTCCCCTATTACTTTTCCAGAGTTTACGCCTGATAGGGACTCATATCGGCATACTTCTGAGCAATGTGAAGGAGGTGAAGGCATAAGCACTCAAATTGAAGATGCTATACTGTTGACACATATTACTCAAGTCCATACAGTAGTCCCAAACCGACCACGTCGAAGTCAAAGAATACCCAAACCAACAACATGTGGTACTCATGGAAGACTTGGGCAGCATTGATGGCACGCTACTTATATCGTTATTGTATAAATAACCTAACTTATGGATTGCATACTTTTTTGGTGACATTTTGTATATATTCTAAAATTTCACGAATTCGGGCTAGGAACAATGCCATCACGCGTATCTTATTTCTCACTTTATATGAGTACTCTTTTAAACAAAACCAAAAAAAATGGCAACATATGTAAACCAAAAAAGGTAAACTATACTAACCTCTCCTCTAGTTCATACACGGTA
>NW_020862551.1:0-4222 GCF_003713205.1 Coffea eugenioides | reverse complement strand
AATGATCCCACATCGGCTAGGGAGAGAGCCTGGGTTGCTTTGATAAGTCTGTAGTGGTCTCTCCCACCTCGACGAGGCGTTTTGGTGAGGTAACTTGCGGGTGCCTGTTGTGTTGTCCAGCACCGCCAAGAATAAAATTCACGGCCCCACGGGATGTCAAACTGTGGGACAATATTGTCGAGAGACTGTTAGAGTGGTATCAGAGCCGACTCACCGGCACCTCTGGTGGCCAAACGTAGAACGCCGAACGTGCCTAGCAGGAGGGTGCATCTGTATTGACCACATCTGGATTAGGGAGGGAGCGCTGGGCTGCTTTGCTCCAAGTTTCCGTGCAGTGGTCTCTCCTACCTCGACGCGACGGGCTTTGGGAGGTACCTGCGGGCGCTTATTGTTCGTCTTGCACCGCCAAAGAAGAAAACCAACGCCCCACGGTCTGGATGTCTCCAAACTGCTCACATCGGGACTCAATATTCGCAAGGACTATAGAGGGCTTGTATGGTCAACCAGCCACAAGGGGTTGGAATGTGGCGGTAGTTGCTCTTATAGTTGCTCTTTCGATGATTGCTTATTACATAAAGTTGACGGAGTTCAACTATTACTTGATCACAGGCCCTTGGTGGATGCAATTCTCTCTCGTTAGAGAGAGCCATCGTGTGTGCCTGTATAGCTTGGAATGATAGTATTATCGTGGTATTGTTCCGTCTTTAAAAGAAACGAACCTTACACTCACTCACTTTTGAGATTTTGCTACCTTGAGTGTTATTGCTACTTTTTTACTTATATATATGCTCATTCTTTGCTAGGTTGATGTGCACTTTTAAATAATGCTGTCAACATGTCTATTTGGAAATCTCACTGGTTTTCGCTTCAGGGGTATAGCGAGCGTGAGACCGTGTACAGAGTAGATCTTAAGTTTTGAAGTTTTTTGATAGAATGGGTACTCACCTGCTGAGCACTCGACTAGGGTTGATTGTACTCGATTGTAACACTCTTGATAGCTTAAATTGGTGAGCTTGTAGAACTTTGTACCTAGATTTGAAGAATCGTAGAATATATCATAAGGTTGTACTTGAGTCGTTTTTTTCTTTATCCGGAATGTACTTATTTTCTTGAGCTTATGAGTGAGTGAGTCCTGTACGTGAGAACTTGTGGCACCGACCCGCCCCCGAACCCTGGGTACACCTAGGGGGAGTGGGCATGTCACAGATGGTATCAGAGGCCGGACTTCTGACCCCGGATTCCAGGGAGGATGCTGTGTCTCCTAAGGGGGGTGGATGCTGCAATGATCCCACATCGTCATAGGAGGGAGGCAGCTGCTTTTGATAAGTTCTTGGTAGCTGGTCTTCCTAACTCGCGAGGCCTTTTGGGAGTAGCCTGCGGGTGCCTGTTGTGTTGTCCAGTACCGCCAACAACAAAACCCACGGCCCCACGGGGTGTCAGACTGTAGAACAATACTGTCGTGGGACTGTTAGAGTGGTATCGGAGCCCACTCTCGACCTCGGTGTGCCAGCGAGGACGCTGGGTCCCCTAAGGGGGGTGGATTGTAATGATTCCAAATCGGATAGGGAGGGAGCCTGGGCTACTTTGATAAGTTTGTAGTGGTCTCTCCTACCTCGACGAGGCCTTTTGGTGAGGTAGCCTGCGGGCGCTTGTTGTGTCGTCCTGCACCGCCAAGAAGAAAACCAACGGCCCCACGGGGTGTCAAACTGTGGGACAATATTATCGAAGGACTGTTAGAGGCCCAGTAAGGGGTTGGGATGGTGGACAGAGTGTAGTTTAAATGGTGCTCTTCAGGATTGCTTAGTTACATGAAAGTTGACGGAGTTTCAACTATTACTTGATCAAGCTCGGGTGATGCATTGGGAATTTGGTTCCAGAGAGCCATCCGTTTCCTTATACCTTGGAATGATTAGTACTTATCGTGTTATTGTTCCGTTTTAAAAGAAAAACCTTACACTCGCTCACTTTGAGATTTGCTACTTGAAGTGTTATTGCTCACTTTTTTGAACTTTTCATGCTCATTACTTTGCTACGTGATAGTTGCACTTTTAAATAATGGTCAACATGCTATTTGAAATCTCACTGGTTTTCCTTACAGGGGGTATGAGCGAGGCGCAATACCGTTACAGAGCAGTCTAGTTTTGAAGTTTTGAAATGGTACTCACGCTAGCACTCGACTAGGGTTGATTGTATTCGAATTGTAAACAATTTGAAGTATAATTTGGTTTGTAGAAACTTTGTAACTGGATTTCACTATCTATATATATATTAAGTTGAAGTGGATGTGTTTTTTTTCCTATGGATGTACGTTATTTTTCTTGAATTATGATTGAGTGAGCCCTGGCGAGAATTGAGCAGGCGACCCGCCGAATCCTGGGGTACGCCCTAGGGGGAGGTGGGGCTGTCACAGATGGTATCAGAGCCGACTACTGACCCCGGTGTGCCAGGGAGGATGCTGTGTCTCCTAAGGGGGGTGGATTGCAATGATCCCACATCGTCTAGGGAGGGAGGCTAGGCTGCTTTGATAAGTCTGTAGTGGTCTCTCCTACCTCGACGAGGCCTTTTGGGGAGGTAGCCTGCGGGTGCCTGTTGTGTTGTCCAGTACCGCCAACAACAAAACTCACGGCCCCACGGGGTGTCAGACTGTAGAACAATATTGTCGTGGGACAGTTAGAGTGGTATCGGAGTACTTCGACCTCGGTGTGCCAGCGAGGACGCTGGGTCCCCTAAGGGGGGTGGATTGTAATGATTCCAAATCGGATAGGGAGGGAGCCTGGGCTACTTTGATAAGTTTGTAGAGGTCTCTCCTACCTCGACGAGGCCTTTTGGTGAGGTAGCCTGCGGGCGCTTGTTGTGTCTTCCTGCACCGCCAAGAAGAAAACCAACGGCCCCACGGGGTGTCAAACTGTGGGACAATATTATCGAAGGACTGTTAGAGGCCCAGTAAGGGGTTGGGATGGTGGACGGAGTGTAGTTTAAATGGTGCTCTTCAGGATTGCTTACTTACATGAAAGTTGACGGAGTTTCAACTATTACTTGATCAAGCTCTGGTGATGCATTGGGAATTTGGTTCCAGAGAGCCATCCGTTTCCTTATACCTTGGAATGATTAGTACTTATCGTGTTATTGTTCCGTTTTAAAAGAAAAACCTTACACTCGCTCACTTTGAGATTTGCAACTTGAAGTGTTATTGCTCACTTTTTTGAACTTTTCATGCTCATTACTTTGCTACGTGATAGTTGCACTTTTAAATAATGGTCAACATGCAATTTGAAATCTCACTGGTTTTCCTTACAGGGGGTATGAGCGAGGCGTGAGACCGTTACAGAGTAGTCTAGTTTTGAAGTTTTGAAATGGTACTCACGCTAGCACTCGAATAGGGTTGATTGTACTCGAATTGTAAACACTTTGAAGTATATTTTGGTGTGTAGAAATTTTGTACCTGGATTTGTGCATCAAGGTATATATTAAGTTGAAGTGGATGTGTTTTTTTTCCTATGGATGTACGTTATTTTTCTTGAATTATGAGTGAGTGAGCCCTGGCGAAAATTGAGCAGGCGACCCGCCGAATCCTGGGGTACGCCCTAGGGGGAGGTGGGGCTGTCACAGATGGTATCAGAGCCGACTACTGACCCCGGTGTGCCAGGGAGGATGCTGTGTCTCCTAAGGGGGGTGGATTGCAATGATCCCACATCGTCTAGGGAGGGAGGCTAGGCTGCTTTGATAAGTCTGTAGTGGTCTCTCCTACCTCGACGAGGCCTTTTGGGGAGGTAGCCTGCGGGTGCCTGTTGTGTTGTCCAGTACCGCCAACAACAAAACCCACGGCCCCACGGGGTGTCAGACTGTAGAACAATACTGTCGTGGGACTGTTAGAGTGGTATCGGAGCCCACTCTCGACCTCGGTGTGCCAGCGAGGACGCTGGGTCCCCTAAGGGGGGTGGATTGTAATGATTCCAAATCGGATAGGGAGGGAGCCTGGGCTACTTTGATAAGTTTGTAGAGGTCTCTCCTACCTCGACGAGGCCATTTGGTGAGGTAGCCTGCGGGCGCTTGTTGTGTCGTCCTGCACCGCCAAGAAGAAAACCAACGGCCCCACGGGGTGTCAAACTGTGGGACAATATTATCGAAGGACTGTTAGAGGCCCAGTAAGGGGTTGGGATGGTGGACGGAGTGTAGTTTAAATGGTGCTCTTCAGGATTGCTTAGTTACATGAAAGTTGACG
>NW_020862550.1:0-19584 GCF_003713205.1 Coffea eugenioides | reverse complement strand
AAATGCACGTTAGTGGGACTGACCCATGTTTAACGGCAATGAGAAAGAAACGCGCGCTAGTGGGACTGACCCATGTTTAGCGGCAAAGAAAACAAAATGCACACTAGTGGGACTAACCCATGTTTAGTGGCAAAATACAAGAAATGCACGTTAGTGGGACTGACCCATGTTTAACGGCAATGAGAAAGAAACGCGCGCTAGTGGGACTGACCCATGTTTAGCGGCAAAGAAAACAAAATGCACACTAGTGGGACTAACCCATGTTTAGTGGCAATGGAACATAAAATGCACGTTAGTGGGACTGACCCATGTTTAACGGCAATGAGAATGAAACGCGCGCTAGTGGGACTGACCCATGTTTAGCGGCAAAGAAAACAAAATGCACACTAGTGGGACTAACCCATGTTTAGTGGCAAAATACAAGAAATGCACGTTAGTGGGACTGACCCATGTTTAACGGCAATGAGAAAGAAACGCGCGCTAGTGGGACTGACCCATGTTTAGCGGCAAAGAAAACAAAATGCACACTAGTGGGACTAACCCATGTTTAGTGGCAATGGAACATAAAATGCACGTTAGTGGGACTGACCCATGTTTAACGGCAATGAGAATGAAACGCGCGCTAGTGGGACTGACCCATGTTTAGCGGCGAAGAAAACAAAATGCACACTAGTGGGACTAACCCATGTTTAGTGGCAAAGTACGAGAAATGTAAGACGGGATACTCCGTATACTCACCTAAAAACCAACCAAATTTTTGCCCCAGTAGGAATTAGGTTTTGCCTTTGAACCAATAGTTGATTCTGCTTTGCCATGTTGTTGCACCATTTGATCAAACTGGCTTGCGACGTATTTCAGTACACCTTTACTCATTTGGAGAACACCTTTTGATACCGACTTCAGTGCGAGGTGTAATTGTTTTTATCCATGCATGGAACTTTTCTGCAAAAGAGAAAATACAAAGAAATTGTCCTCATCATTTGATCCGTTCGCCTTTGAGGATCGTGTAAACATGAGTTTTTCTCCTTTTCCTTCCATTTTCGCCAATTTTGGCTGCGGCATCTGATTGAGTTAGATTTCTCATTCCAAAACTTTTCCGAATTCTCAAACTGACCAGGCATGTGTTTTGCCATACTGTGAAGGCTGCGTGGCTGGCTTTGCTGAATCTCAACCGTTTCCAAAGGACGACTGAATCCAAGCATTCCTTTGAAATAAACTCCGGGGATTGTTATTTACCAAAATTCAAGAAGTTAAAATAAAATGAGGTATGCAATAAAAATTCACATGCTATGAAGGGATGAATATGCACGAGAATGCAAAACATAACCATCTGTGCCTACATAATGCCATAAATGCAGGCGCTTTGGAAGAAATGAGTTTCCTAAAAATGTACTTACGAAAGAATATTTAATTTACAAAATGACACAATTTTCGGCCCACAGACGTCACGTTTAATCCCCTGGATATCTTTGTTCTGGAATTCAACACTGGCAGAAGTATTCCAAATGAAGGGAGATCCAAACGAACCAAGTCACCAGCTATTCCTCTTCGTGCTTACAAAACTCACCTTGGCGCCCTTTTGGGTTTTCACCAAGGTTGCCCCCACCCCTTTTCTTTTGTTTTTGTTTTTGTTTTTGTTTTTCTCTCTTTTTTTTTTCTTTTCTTTTTTTTCGAGGTGCCCTTTCGGGTTTTCACCTAAGGAACAATGGAAAAAACTCAACCATAATCGACTCAGGAGTATGAACTGAAGATTGCTGACATCAGTAAAATGCGCTTCCCTGGTAAGATTAGGCGAAGGCATTATGGACATCACTTGCCAGCTGATTAGCAAATTTCCCAATAGAAATGCAGCAAGTGACGAAAGCCAGGACTTTGGGCTTTTGAAATGAAGTCAGGTGGGGTGTTTGAAAAAAGTTGAGGCTTGAAAGCAAATTTTGATGAGAGGGGTGTGAAATAGCCTGAGATTGCATCATTTTGAAATTATTTCCAATTTTGAACGAAACTGAGGAAAATTTTGCCCCAGTTTGATTGGATTTTTTTTTTTCTTTTTTTTTTTTTTTTTTTTTTTTTTCATTGCATTCTTCTTACGTTTTTGCCATTTTTCCAAAGATAAATTTGCCCCAGTGTGGGGTTTTTCTTTCCTTTCTGATCATTTTCAAAATGAATTTGCCCCAGTGTGGGGTTTGCAGTTCTCAGGGGTTGCCAAACGAAAATTATTGTTCTGATAGCTCAAAGGGGATGACTAGGGATGAAATGTTTTGATTGGAAAGGAAGATGGCCTGACTTGTGCCTCGACCCTTGCGCGATTTCCAAAAAGAAATTTGCATAATCAAATAAAGAACATCTTACACATGTCCGAGTTGATAAGTTGAGGGAATGTCTGTCCATCCATTTCTCCTTTGAACACCCAATAAGCTTTGTCAATTTGAAGCAAATTTGCCTTCGACTTCGTCTTTCATCGCTTTAGCACTTTGTTTCCTTTTCAGAAGATCGGTGGCGGACATAGGTCATGCTTATGACATTCAGCTGTTTTTCATCAATCATTGGTAACCCTACTCTGACCAATCAGCTTCGAGCTTGGCAGGGGAGGAATTTTTATCAATGAAGGGATCTTGGCCTTTTCCATGAAGGTTTTTCCAAGGGATGGATTTTCAATGGAGGGATTTCAATGAAGCAAGTTTTATAAGGGATTTCTGTATGAAGGGATTTTCAATGAAGGTTTTTCAAGGAAGGGAGTTTTAATGCAGGGATTTTTAAATGAAGGGATTTTCAATGTGCGGCTTCATCGAATTCCAGAACAGTGATATTCAGAGGGTCAAATAATTTCAACTTTGGCCATCTTAAAAGAATTTAAAAGAATCAAGACAATAATCAAATCAAGCAAATTATGCATTTCATGCAACTCCAAATCAAAGTGTAAACAAGATAAACTCAATTGCAAAAGATGCTTTCATTAAACTATTCACATATGCAAAAAACAGCTTTTGTGAAATTTAGTAAATAACAACCCCTAGATTTACCAAAATTCCCCTCGAGAGGGAAAATACTCGGCCAACCATAATTACAACGTGCCTTCAAGATTCTCAGATTTCGTCACTGGAGGTGGATGCCTCTAAAGTGTCTTCATGTTTGGGAAAGGGGTTTGTGCTTACACTTGGTCCTTGTCCACCCTTTCCTCTTAGCACTATTTCTCCAGCCTCGATCATGTCTTGGATCTGGTGCCTAAGTACTTTGCAATTGGCGGTTGAATGGCCAGGTGCTTCTGAATGATAAGCGCAAGTGTACTGTGGATTGTATCCGCCAGGGATGCCATGAGGGTAAGGCGGAGGGGGAATGACGTCGATTTTACCAGCGGCTTTTAATTGTTCATACAATTGGTCCAGAGGCCTGCCAAGATTAGTAAAAATGCGATGGCGATTTTGCCTTTGAGGTTCAGTGGGTTGAGGGTAGTTGTAGGTGAGTCCATTTGGTGGAGGAAGTTGTTGATTGTAAGGGGGTCGGGGTCGTATTTGTTGAAAATTAGGTTGAGTTATTTGAAAAGGGACTACAGGTGGATTAGGATAGCTTGGGCGAGGTCGAGGGTGGTGGATATTGGCGTGATAAACAGGATGAGAGTTTGGATAATGGGGGTAAGGGTTGGAGTAGGTAGGGTATCGTCGAAATCTGGGTTTTGGGGTAGGGTTTTGATCCCAAACAAAAGCAGTTTCTCCCTCTTGCTTTTTGAATTGTTGCTTCTTCCCATTACTACTTTGGCTTTGCAAAACTTCCACTTGAGTTTTCAGGGCAGACACATTAACAATCTTTCCAGCCTTCACGAAGTCATCATATTCTTCCAGTTTATTGATAATAGCAGCAAATGAGCATCCAGTCATGCGGAAAATTTCTTCAAAGTGCGGCGGATCATGTGCCTTAATGAAAGTGCGAATGATTTCGTCTTCAGTCATCGGTGGCTCGACTTTTGCAGCTATCTTCCTCCACCTCTTGGCATAAGTCTTGTGATCCTCGGAGGGTTTTCTTTTCGTTCCTTCCAATGTGGTTCGCGTCGGAGCCAATTCGCAATTATACTCGTACTGCCTTACAAAAGCGTTGGACAAATCAAACCAGGTCTTCGCTTCTTCGGGTTTCAGCTTGGAATACCAGTCGAGTGCATCCCCCTCCAGACTTTCTGGGAATAGCCTCAAAGGCAGATTTTCATCATCTGTTGGCCTACCCAACTTGTTGGCGAACAATCTGAGGTGTGTCTTGGGATTGCCCGTCCCATCATACTTGTTAAACTTCGGAGTTTTGAACCCCTCAGGCAATTGCACATTCGGGAAAAGGCAAAGCTCATCGTAATCCAAGACTCCTTGTTTGTTCAACCCCTGACTTTTCTTTATAAACTCATCGAAACGGTCCAGGCGTTTGAGAAGCTTTATATCAACGGGAGCGGAAGATTCCCCAATTTCTGCCTTGGTTTGAACAATATGGTCTGGTAGGAATGGCTCAGCAACAGAGTGATAAAAGGTATGCGGCTTAGGAGGTATATTCGAAGTGATTTGGGGCTGTGGGCCTTGCATGTAAGTAGGGAAGAATGAAGGATCAGGAGGGCAAGTGTATGGCAAACGTATGGTGGGATAGGTGAAAGTTCCTTCGGGTGGAATAATGAAGGGTGGAGTAAAAGTAGTTTGGGTCGTGGCTATGCCAAACGATTCTGGCTCCGGCTGACTGTCGGGTTCAGGCTCAGGTTGAACTCCACTACTGATAAGCTCATCGATTAATTTCTTTTGGACGGCCATTTCAGTTGCCATTTCACCAAACTTCGTAAGCATCTCGGTCAGTTGGACCCCCAAACTTGCAGTCTCAGGTTGAGCTGTAGTAGCAGACCTATCCGACTGTTCCGGTTGTGAACTCATGTTTACACGATTCCTCTGGGCTTGACTGCGGGATCGCGTTATGATGGGGCTTCGACGAGAAGCTATGTTTAAAATTACCTGAAAATTTTGAAAGATTGCTTTTAGATTTAGCCGTCGCTTAATTATTCCAAAGAAAATAAAGAAAAGGAAAAGAAAAAGGCAAGAGTTAGTAGATATCCAGAAAACTCGGATGCATGTCCTATGGGGGAACCCTTTTATGCCAAGGGTAGGCCTAGCATGAAAATGCAATCCTCCAGAGCAGGCACTATACAATACCTGATGGATCCAATCAGCTTATGGAGTGAAAATAATTTTGAAAAATTTGGCCCATTGGAATAAGAAGAGACGTTTGTCAAAATGAGGACCTCGTCCGAAGGGATTGATTACCTTTGATTTGCAAAACGCATGGGTTTGACCTTGACGAACTTCCTATTCAAAGAGATTGGAATTCGTTGATAAAATTTCTCAGTGAATTACGGGTCAAAACCCCAATTGATCAAGTGATTGCAACGGACGGTTTTCTTCAAAATTGACTAGATTTCCCAATTTGGAATTTGACAATGAAACCCCAATAGGGCAAATGGATTGAATGAAGTTGACAATTTATTTAAAATCGACCAAATTACCCTAAAAAGGGAAACAGGTCAAATGAATTGAATGAAATTTATCCAAAATTAATCAGATCTCCCTAAAAAGGGTAAATTGATCAAACAGATTGAACGAAACTTGATTTATTCAAAATCGGCTCGGTTGCCCTAAAAATGGGTAAATTGGGCAAAAGACCCTAAAAAGGGTAATTTGGTCAATTGAATTGACAATTTATTCAAAAGCGACCGAATGACCCTAAAAAGGGTAAATTGGTCAAAAGATTTGATGATTTATTCAAAATCGACCGAATGACCCTAAAAAGGGTAAATTGGTCAAATGAATTGATGATTTATTCAAAAATCGACCGGATGACCCTAAAAAGGGTAAATTGGTCAAATGACCCTAAAAAGGGTAAATTGGTCAAATGAATTGATGATTTATTCAAAAATCGACCGGATGACCCTAAAAAGGGTAAATTGGTCAAAGGAATGGTTTATTTAAAATCGATCATGAATTGACAAAATGGATTGATCGAATCGGCCGGCCATTGGTGGTTTCAGAAAATCAGTCTATGAGCCTTCTAAAAATCAAATTTTGGCCTCAATTTATTTATCATCTCAATAGGAGGAATCATTTGTGAATTTCTTCGAATTAATGTCCTTTTACGCAAGGGAATTTTACCAAGTTTGATAAATTGGCCAAAAAGTGATTATTAGATGCTCATATTCCAAAGATCACTCTATGAAAATGATCGGATCTTACCTTACCTTGTGCACTACCCCTTTGGATGGTACATGAAATATAAACGTGCAAGTCTCATTGGATTAAGTATCCGAGACACAAGGTGGTTTATTCTTAAACACGGGATTCCCTATGTGGCATTCCCTTTCTATGGTTTATGCATGATGCCAGTTTATTAAAGCGATGTAAATATGCGACAAATATGACCTAAAGGACATGAATAATGCATCGGGGGAAAGGTCTAAAAATGAAATGTATTTATTGAAAATCAAGTGCAATAACTGAAATTTAAACAGGTGAGCTATCTAGTGGGTGAGTCACTAAAAGAGTGCCAAAAAGGGTCTCTTATTGCTAAGGCATATGAATGCAGGCCAAGAAACAAAAGAATGGTTAGTGCAATTGATAAAGCACATAACACATTGGGAGCAATTAAGAAAAAGAAATACAATAAAACAAGTAAAAGGGGTGGAACCCCTTCCCTCGTGCCTAATGTGCTTAAAATAGGGTGAGGCTGACTCTAACCTAGGAAAATTCTAACATGGATGCATGAGGTTGGGGTTCACTAATGCCTAGACACGATAAAGCTTCGGCTCCCAAGCCTTCAGACCTAAAGGCGAAGGGTCATCACTCCCAGGGCCTTTGGTCGGTGGCTCGAGTGATCCCTTAGGTAGCGCTATGGGCGCAGAGCACACCAGCCGCCTACCCAAGGCAATCGATCCTAATCCTACAAGGCGGTGTGGGAAACGCCCACGAAAATAAAAATAAAAATAAAATGGGATAAAGCAAGTAAACGTGCACGTATGAAGTGTTCCCCTATTTTGAGGGAAGGGGTTGAGAACCACGCGAGGCTCTAAAGGTGACACACACCCCCTCCCAAATGCAATGCAAGCACGAGATAAACAAGTAAACATACATCCAATCAACCAATCACACATACGTGAGTGAGGGAATAGTTGGATACGCGCGCGAGGCAAAAGGCCCTAAAAATGGAAAATGCAACCCTAATATCCAAATGCAATGCATAAAAAGGGTAGAAAAAGGAAACGAATGGCTAAGTCAAATGCTTGGACCCACTTAGGAAGTTCCCCAGTGGAGTCGCCAACTGTCGCGCCCCACTTTTCGAATGAATGATGGTGTGTGAGAAGTGTGGTGTGAACGTGTGCAACATGAAAAGTAAAAGGCCATGGGACTTTGGAAAGCGACGATTTGGCCAAATGAAATTTAAAAAGGGTTTTTTAAATATGAAAACGGAGTCGCCACTTGGTATAGATTTGGGGTGTACCAAGTCACCCAAAAAGTGTTTTTTAAAGACAAAATAGTAAAACCCTTTTTAAAACGACTCCTAGTCCACGTAAGCCAAAGAAAAAGGTTCGGGGGTCACGTTTGACAAAGGGGAAGGCAAGGATAGAATCCAAGGCACCCCTTTGACCTAGCCAAGGCTAGTTGCGCGACTTAAACCAATTTTTCCTAGTTTTCTACCCAATGTATGTTCGCACGTTGGATATGACTATGTGAATGCAGAACGGAAAGGAAAATGCAATCCTAAATTCTACGATGTCTCTCGTGAGGCTTTTGGTCCCAAATCACATGAATTGTGGCGGCCAACAAAGGAAAACCTCATAGAGGTCGGTTAATGCAAATGAGATTCAAGCGTGCAAGTGTGAAAGTGTATGAAAGAAATTAAAAAAATCCAAGTGTTTGTGTCAAGTGTATGAAAAATCCAAGTGTTTGTGTGCAAGTGTATGAAATATAGTGATAAGTACATATAGGTGTAATTAAGTGCAATTTTGTGAAGTAGAAATCAAAATGAACAATAAGGAAAGGAAAATGTGAATTGAAAAGAATGAGTAAGTGATAAACGAGAATGAATGAACCTAAGGGAATGCATCAGGTCGGGTATGGGAATGACTCCTAACTTTTCGACTTCGATTTTCCCTTTGATTAGAAGGTGAAACTAGCGTGCTAAGGCTATCGAATAGCCACACTCGCTCGTCTCCCTTATCAGAAGGGGACCCTCAAGCAAATGGACCCTACAACTATCATGATATGCAAAAATCCTAAAATGAAGGGAAAGGGGGTTCGAGGAGCATGCCAAGTGATAAAACTAAGAAAAATGCATGATATGTGGTGAACAAGCAAATGATATGCTAATGAGGGGAAATCCCTAAGGGTCTAGCGTTGGACTAGCCCATTCTATGAATTCCTAATGAAACAATGAGCCACAACTAGCATTGGACTAGTGCGGTGGCGTACACTCATCCATTCCATTCATTCATGGTTATGAAAGCAAGTAGACATGCCAAAACACTTGTAAACACGTAACACGTAGCACTTAGCATGCTCGACTAGATGCAAGAACCTAATAAAGCAAATTAACACATAGCAACAAAACAAGCAATCAAGCTAATAAACCTATTACATTTGCTAGCTAGGCGCATGTCTTCAACAGGTCTTCATCGAATGCTCCTCCAAGCCTTATCTATTACATTAGGGAAACCCTACTACAATCTAAAAGGGGAAAAGGAATAAAATAATTAAATCCCTAACTATTACAAGCCAAGAGGTGTACACATACCCCATAAAGAATAACTTAGATAAAAAGCAAAAAGTAAATAAAATAAATGAAAGAATTAAGGAAAGACAAGGAAAGCAACGTAGACATGCATATTCACATAACACGTAGGAGCACGTAGGAAAAATAAACTCAAGAATATAGAAGTTACCTCCCTTGCAATGGAAATCGAGTAAATGAGATATTAGCTTCAAAACAATAAAAAGGTCAAGGTACCAATTTATTTGGCAAATAATCACAAAGGATAAAAAACAAGCATGAATTTGAATCAATTAAATCATGTCAACAATCCACATTTAAGAAGTCAAGAGAAGAAAGGACCTGATTGCAAAGATTGACAAAATTTGGAGGTCAAAATTAGAGAAAAATAAAGTTCAGGGACCTATTTGCAATTAATTAAGGACCGAATTGAAAGAAGTTGAAAATGACTGAGGCCACAGTATAGTTAAAAAGAAGTCCAGGGACTGGTTTGCAAATCCAGTTATCAGATCGCTTAAAACAGGCCATTGGGCCATTAATTTATTTGTTTGGGCCAAAACTTCCCCTCAGCCCAAACGAAATCCAGAACAAAAAGGGAATAGACTATTTATTTGTTCGTTTGGGCCAGACCCTTCCTAGCCCACCCGAGAACCCAAGCAAAAAACAGATGGGCTAGCTTAGCTATTTTGGCCCAAAATTAACCAACCAAATAGATGGGCCTTGGCCCTCTAGCCCAAACCAAAACTCAAAATAATGAACTCAAACCCACTCCCTTAAACCCAAGTAAAATAACCTCTCAACCCAAATCACCCTTCCACAAACATCACAACATGATAAAATCAACAAAAATTACTAAGCCACAATTACATCCTAAAAACAAGAATTAATCTAGTTAAAGGACTATTCATGCTTATTAGAAGATGATTTAAAATCTAAAGGGAAAAAAAAAAACAAGTTCACTTTTCCAATTTTCCGGGTTAATTCAGAACAAGGGGGAATTTGAGAGGCTCAATCACAACAAAAATAGGGATTTAATTGAAAGAATTATGAACATTTTGGGGTCAAATTATTAAGTTTTAAGAACTGTGGGGAACAAATAACCATTTTTCCAAACGGGCAAATGGGAGTTGCCATCTTCATCTTTCTTTTGCGGACGAATGATCACCAAAGATTCAGCAAAATTTCAACCCAAAGCATAAAACTCACTCAAACTGTTCCTCAAACCAAATTCATGCCGTTAATTCGAATCCATACAAAAGAAAAAGCAGAGCCCGAAAAGGAAAACGGAGACAGTCGCATGCCAATGTATCAAGATCAAAATTCTTCTTTCTACCCTAGAAATCAATTATTATGTTCTGAAGCAACATTGAAATTGTTGTTCATTCGCTTCTTCACATGCGCAAATGCAGACAAGTCGCTTTTTCGAGTATAACATTCAATTGGGCATTTCATCGAGCACCAACTGGGTATCAAAAATTTCACTGATTTTTGCTCAATCGATATTATAATTAGCCAAAATACTATCAGCAACCCAAATGACACATTCCAATCAACATTCAGCATACGTGTATTCCAAAAGGACATGAACAACGACATAACAAAAAATTGAAGCGCCAATCTCACGGCAAACATATTTTGACGAAAAACTGAAATGTAAATGGATAGGTTACCTCACGATGGCCTCTAGCGGTGGCTCCTCTGATACAGGTTGGAGTGATTTTAAGCAGCGGGCGCCACGGCTTCAACTCCCTTCTTCTCCACCTTTTAGTTGGCTTTACTTCCTGGGTGGCAGCTGCCGATGCCGCGGCTTTGGATGCTGGTGACGGCTTTCTTTTCACCGGTATAGTTGCAAGCTGTGATCGAGAGGGTGGAATCTTGTAAGGGGCCTTGACTTTCTCCCTCACAGCTGCAGTGGTTTCGATGGAAGTTGCACACGGTGGTGGCAATGGCAGAAGACGTGGGGGAGAGAGAGGAGATTTGGGGTGGGCGGCGGTGCGCGGAAGAAGAAGAAAACAGAGGCAGCCTCCCCTGTTTTTTCTTGCTTCTTCCCAGACGCCTGAAGCTTTCCTCTGGCCCTTTCCTTAGCTTTTCATTTCTGTTCGAAGCCTTTCTCCTCCAGCCGTAGCTTTTCTCTCGATTTTTTCTTTTTCTGCCTTTTTCCTTGAAGCCTTTTTCTCTCCTTTTTCTTGCCTGTCGAGAGCCCCCTTCTCCAGATTTTTCAATTTCCCGCAGATGTTTTCCTCTTGCTCCTCCTTGCTCTGTTTTTTCCCCCCAAGCCGTTTCCTTTTGTTTTTTCCTTCTTTTAGCCCATCCGCCTCCGTAGCTCTTCCTCACATTTTGTTTCCTCAGCCGGCCCCCTTTTTTCCTTTTTCCAAAAAATCTTAAAACCTCCCAAGTGTCTCTCCCTTGCCACCTAAGTGATGTGTTGTTAAAAAACAAGAAGGGACACTTGTCCCACATGCAAATTTCCACTTGTCAATTTTTCTTTTCTTTTTCTTTTTTTTTTGAAATTTAATATGAAGACCAAAAATAAAATAAAATAAATAAAATAAATAAAATAAACTAGAATAAAATAAAATAAAAATAAAAACCCTAAAATTGAAACAAATCAAGTTATTAAATTAATTGAACAATAAAGTTAAAAATCAAAAATTTGGTGTCTACAACTGCATCTCATGCGTGCTTGCATGTGAATTCATGATATGATTTTGGCTTCAATGAGTTCTTGGGGAGTCTTGTGCTGGACACCAGCGTCTCCACCTCTGTTTATTTGGAGCAAATGGCTCCGGAGCTCAAAAAGGGGCTCCCTCTTACTGGATATATTTGAGCGTTGGGTGTTTAAGTGCAACGATTTCACTAACTCACGAGAGCAATAAACGTACATTTGATCTCTGAATCAAGACATCATCGAAATATGTTGTTGTGAAATATATCTGCTTACTGATTTTACTGGTTACTCACTGAGCTTCTAACTCACCCCAAAACTATTTTATTCCCCTCCACAGGGCTCGTGGCGAAGGAAGGGCTTGTTGTGCTTATTCCTGTGATCGGATGGATTATCTTATGTGTACTTTAAATTTTGAAATTCCTCCTGTATCATAGTTGGTATCAAGGATCAGAGTGGCGCAGCGGAAGCATGGACGTTTCGCTTTTGATATGTAATTATTGGAGACTTGGATGTATATTTGAGATTTATATTGTAATTCATTTGAGGACTGTAGTGAACGACTGAGTCCGGCGAGAGCTGGGCAGGCGGCCCGCCGAACCCTTTGGTTCGCCTTAGGGTGAAGTGGGGCGTCACAGTTGGTATCAGAGCTTAGGCTTCAGATTCCTGTAGTGTATCCTAGGCTTGAATTTTAGGATGCCGGACTGTGGGTTTGGTTTGAAATATTAGTGATTCTTGCGGGATGTCTCGACTTGATTGGTACAAGATGGAATGTCGAGGACGACATTCTTTTAAGGAGGGGAGTTTGTGACGCCCCGAAAGAATGAGTGTGAGAACCCGGAAATTTTCTAATTTTCTAGGGTTAATTTTATTTAATCGCCCGTCTTTTCTACATTTTCTTTATTAGAAAAATTCCCCAGATAAAGTTTATGAGCAAATATAGTTTTAAGATGATTTTTCTAGTATCGGGTAGTTTTTGAGAAATAAGGAGTGTATACTGGAGGTGGGACCCGCTAGTGCGGTAAATGCGATATATTTTTGACAACTTGTTGGAGTTTTGTATTAAGTGATATTATTATACAAGGTGCTAAGAGATAATTAGAAGTTACCTATATGGATTAGTAGTGGAGAGACAAAAGGATAAGTGTTAAACTTACAAGGTGCCACGTGTCGCTTTTTCATTCGAGCTTGGACTTTGACCATTATTTCTTAACTTTACTAAAACCTCAATTTGACCCAAAAATCACCTTCATTTCACCTCTCTTGGCTGACTCTCTCTTGAGAGAAAAGAAAAGAAAGCTTCAACCTTTCATCTTCCATTCTTGCACAAATCTTGAAATCCAACCGATTAAAACTTGAATTAGTCCACAAAAGTGACTTGCTAAGGGAGTTTGAAGGTCTTGGTGGAGTTGTTTTGGAAGAAAAACCACTAAGCTACTACTTTTCATGTGGTTTTAAGGCATTTTGCCTAGAACATCCTCCTTACTTCAATTAATTGCTTATTAGTGGTTTTTAGTGGTTTTAGATGTTGTTTTGTGGAAGATTAGCACTTGAATGCATGAATTCCAGGATAGGGTTTTGAATGACCCTGTTCTGTCTGATTTTTGTTGAGCATGCTAAGGCCGAATTGGCCTCGGGTTAAAACATAAAAGTTGTAGGGAATGATATTTTAGAGATTCCTGCAAAATTTCAGGTCAATCGGAGCAACGTAACTTGAGAAAAGATGGAATTACCCTTGCTGCCCTGGTTTTACCCGAATTTGATAGTTGCGTCTGTAATTGGTTAATTTGGTTGGGAATGCTTCAGAATTGGTTGTTAAGGTCTTCTGATGCAATGTAGCCTTGTATCTTAGCTTTCGGATGGCTTTAGAATCACTGGATTTGGACTTAGGTAGCCTGATTTATGATGTTTGCACCAGAATACGATTTGTGAATATGTTTTTGCGGTTCTGGTGTAGTATATTGCATTTTTGACATGGTTACACTCGAAACTGCACTGAGTGACCTTCTGCAACATTGTAGCCCTATCTCTTAGCTTCGAAACAATGTGTCTTGTAACTCCATCCGATAATCGTAGTGCCAGTGGTACCAAAACCGCTAAACGATGCCAAAAACTGTTTTCCGAGTTAGAGCTTAACTTTCATTTCCGGTCATTTCCTAGCTAAATCTTGTATTTGAATGAATTTGAGCCTATTGAACGGCTGTTGTGATGAATTTATATTTCGTATGACTTTGGGACTGGCTGAGGAAATAATGAAGCCATGACGGCTGGAAAAGTAAGGAAATTAAGGGGATATGCTGTCCGATCCTTGAAAGCATTTGATGGCTTTGAGTTTGAGTTGAAGGGCTTGGATTTGGGCAAGGCAATGATATATGATGGATGGTTCCTGAGCCGTGGAGATGAGTTAACCCAAACTGTTTCCAAAGCTACTTATGAACGGTTTCTTGCATTATTTACTTGACTGCATCTCATGCGTGCTTGCATGTGAATTCATGATATGATTTTGGCTTCAATGAGTTCTTGGGGAGTCTTGTGCTGGACACCAGCGTCTCCACCTCTGTTTATTTGGAGCAAATGGCTCCGGAGCTCAAAAAGGGGCTCCCTCTTACTGTACATTTGATCTCTGAATCAAGACATCATCGAAATATGTTGTTGTGAAATATATCTGCTTACTGATTTTACTGGTTACTCACTGAGCTTCTAACTCACCCCAAAACTATTTTATTCCCCTCCACAGGGCTCGTGGCGAAGGAAGGGCTTGTTGTGCTTATTCCTGTGATCGGATGGATTATCTTATGTGTACTTTAAATTTTGAAATTCCTCCTGTATCATAGTTGGTATCAAGGATCAGAGTGGCGCAGCGGAAGCATGGACGTTTCGCTTTTGATATGTAATTATTGGAGACTTGGATGTATATTTGAGATTTATATTGTAATTCATTTATGGACTGTAGTGAACGACTGAGTCCCGGCGAGAGCTGGGCAATAGGCGGCCCGCCGTAACCGCTTTGGTTTCGCCTTAGGTGAGGTGGGGCGTACAGTTGGTATCAGAGCTTAGGCTTCAGATTCGCTGTAAGTGGTATGCCTAAGGGCTTGTGAATTTTAAGGATGCCGGACTGTTGGGTTTGGTTTGAAATATTACGTGATTCTGCGGGGATGTGCTCTGCTTTGATTGGTATAAGATGGAATGTCGAGGACGACATTCTTTTAAGGAGGGGAGTTTGTGACGCCCCGAAAGAATGAGTGTGAGAACCCGGAAATTTTCTAATTTTCTAGGGTTAATTTTATTTAATCGCCCGTCTTTTCTACATTTTCTTTATTAGAAAAATTCCCCAGATAAAGTTTATGAGCAAATATAGTTTTAAGATGATTTTTCTAGTATCGGGTAGTTTTTGAGAAATAAGGAGTGCATACTGGAGGTGGGACCCGCTAGTGCGGTAAATGCGATATATTTTTGACAACTTGTTGGAGTTTTGTATTAAGTGATATTATTATACAAGGTGCTAAGAGATAATTAGAAGTTACCTATATGGATTAGTAGTGGAGAGACAAAAGGATAAGTGTTAAACTTACAAGGTGCCACGTGTCGCTTTTTCATTCGAGCTTGGACTTTGACCATTATTTCTTACCTTTACTAAAACCTCAATTTGACCCAAAAATCACCTTCATTTCACCTCTCTTGGCTGACTCTCTCTTGAGAGAAAAGAAAAGAAAGCTTCAACCTTTCATCTTCCATTCTTGCACAAATCTTGAAATCCAACCGATTAAAACTTGAATTAGTCCACAAAAGTGACTTGCTAAGGGAGTTTGAAGGTCTTGGTGGAGTTGTTTTGGAAGAAAAACCACTAAGCTACTACTTTTCATGTGGTTTTAAGGCATTTTGCCTAGAACATCCTCCTTACTTCAATTAATTGCTTATTAGTGATTTTTAGTGGTTTTAGATGTTGTTTTGTGGAAGATTAGCACTTGAATGCATTAATTCCAGGATACGGTTTTGAATGACCCTGTTCTGTCTGATTTTTGTTGAGCATGCTAGAGGCCGAATTGGCCTCGGGTTAAAACATAAAAGTTGTAGGGAATGATATTTTAGAGATTACTGCAAAATTTCAGGTCAATAGGAGCAACGTAACTTGAGAAAAGATGGAATTACCCTTGCTGCCCTGGTTTTACCCGAATTTGATAGTTGCGTCTGTAATTGGTTAATTTGGTTGGGAATGCTTCAGAATTGGTTGTTAAGGTCTTTTGATGCAATGTAGCCTTGTATCTTAGCTTTCGGATGGCTTTAGAATCACTGGATTTGGATTTAGGTAGCCTGATTTATGATGTTTGCACCAAAATGCGATTTGTGAATATGTTTTTGCGGTTCTGGTGTAGTATATTGCATTTTGGACCTGGTTAAACTCGAAAATGCGCTGAGTGACCTTCTGTAACATTGTAGCCCTATCTCTTAGCTTCGAAACAATGTATCTTGCAACTCCATCCGATAATCGTAGTGCCAGTGGTACCAAAACCGCTAAACGATGCCAAAAACTGTTTTCCGAGTTAGAGCTTAACTTTCATTTCCGGTCATTTCCTAGCTAAATCTTGTATTTGAATGAATTTGAGCCTATTGAACGGCTGTTGTGATGAATTTATATTTCGTATGACTTTGGGACTGGCTGAGGAAATAATGAAGCAATGACGGCTGGAAAAGTAAGGAAATTAAGGGGATATGCTGTCCGATCCTTGAAAGCATTTGATGGCTTTGAGTTTGAGTTGAAGGGCTTGGATTTGGGCAAGGCAATGATATATGATGGATGGTTCCTGAGCCGTGGAGATGAGTTAACCCAAACTATTTCCAAAGCTACTTATGAACTGTTTCTTGCATTATTTACTTGACTGCATCTCATGCGTGCTTGCATGTGAATTCATGATATGATTTTGGCTTCAATGAGTTCTTGGGGAGTCTTGTGCTGGACACCAGCGTCTCCACCTCTGTTTATTTGGAGCAAATGGCTCCGGAGCTCAAAAAGGGGCTCCCTCTTACTGGATATATTTGAGCGTTGGGTGTTTAAGTGCAACGATTTCACTAACTCACGAGAGCAATAAACGTACATTTGATCTCTGAATCAAGATATCATCGAAATATGTTGTTGTGAAATATATCTGCTTACTGATTTTACTGGTTACTCACTGAGCTTCTAACTCACCCCAAAACTATTTTATTCCCCTCCACATGTCTCGTGGCGAAGGAAGGGCTTGTTGTGCTTATTCCTGTGATCGGATGGATTATCTTATGTGTACTTTAAATTTTGAAATTCCTCCTGTATCATAGTTGGTATCAAGGATCAGAGTGGCGCAGCGGAAGCATGGACGTTTCGCTTTTGATATGTAATTATTGGAGACTTGGATGTATATTTGAGATTTATATTGTAATTCATTTATGGACTGTAGTGAACGACTGAGTCCCGGCGAGAGCTGGGCAGGCGGCCCGCCGAACCCTTTGGTTCGCCTTAGGGTGAGGTGGGGCGTCACAGTTGGTATCAGAGCTTAGGCTTCAGATTCCTGTAGTGGTATCGCTAGGCTTGATTTTAGGGATGCCGACTGTGGGTTTGGTTTGAAATATTAAGTGATTCTTGCGGGATGTTCGCACTTGATTTGGTTACAGGATGGAATGGTCGAGGACGACTTCTTTTTAAGGCGGGGAGTTTTGGTGACGCCCCGAAAGAATGAGTGTGAGAACGCGAAATTTCCTAATTTTCTAGGTTATTTTATTTAATCGCCCGTCTTTCTATCATTTTTCTTATTAAGAAAAATTCCCCAGATAAAAGGGTTTATGAGCAAATATAGTTTTAAGAATGATTTTTTCTAGTATCGGGTCGTTTTTGAGAAATAAGGAGTGTTATACCCTTGGAGGTGGGACCCGCTAGTTTGCGGTAAATGCCGATATAATTTTTGAGCAACCTTGTTGGAGTTTTGTTAATTAGTGAATATTATTATACAAGGTGCTAAGAGACAATTAGAAGTTACCTATATGGATTAGTAGTGGAGAGACAAAAGGATAAGTGTTAAACTTACAAGGTGCCACGTGTCGCTTTTTCATTCGAGCTTGGACTTTGACCATTATTTCTTAACTTTACTAAAACCTCAATTTGACCCAAAAATCACCTTCATTTCACCTCTCTTGGCTGACTCTCTCTTGAGAGAAAAGAAAAGAAAGCTTCAACCTTTCATCTTCCATTCTTGCACAAATCCTGAAATCCAACCGATTAAAACTTGAATTAGTCCACAAAAGTGACTTGCTAAGGGAGTTTGAAGGTCTTGGTGGAGTTGTTTTGGAAGAAAAACCACTAAGCTACTACTTTTCATGTGGTTTTAAGGCATTTTGCCTAGAACATCCTCCTTACTTCAATTAATTGCTTATTAGTGGTTTTTAGTGGTTTTAGATGTTGTTTTGTGGAAGATTAGCACTTGAATGCATGAATTCCAGGATAGGGTTTTGAATGACCCTGTTCTGTCGGATTTTTGTTGAGCCATGCCCCTAGAGGCCGAAATTGGTCGGGTTAAAGCATGAAAGTTGTAGGAATGAATATTTTATGAGATTCCTGGCAAATTTCAGGTCAATCGGACGCATGACGTAACTTGAGAAAGTGGTAATTACCTTGCTTGCCTGGTTTTACCCCGAATTTTGATAGTTGCGTCTCTGTAATTGGTTATATTTGGTTGGGAAATGCTTGAATTGGGTTGTTAAGGTCTCTGAATGCAATGTAGCCCTTGTAATCTGTAGCTTTCGGAATGGTTTAGAATCATGGTATTTTGGACTTAGGTAGCCTGATTTATGATGTTTTGCACGCAGAATACGATTTGGTGAATATGTTTTTGTTGAGGTTTTGGTGTAGTATATTGCATTTTTTGACCTGGTACACTCGAAAACTTGCATGAGTGACCTTCTGCAAACATTGTAGCCCTATCTCTCTTTGTTCGAAAACAATGTGTCTTTGGTAACTCCATTTCCGATAATCGTAGTGCCAGTGGTACAAAACCGGCTAAACCGATGCCAAAAACTGTTTTCCGAGTTAGAGCTTAACTTTCATTTTCGCGGTCATTGTTCCCTAGCTATAATCTTGTAATTTTGGGAATCGAATTTGAGGCCTATGAACGGGCTGTTTGTGATGAATTTATAAGTTCGTATGACCTTTGGGACTGGCTGAGGAAATAATGAAGCCATGACGGCTGGAAAAGTTAGGAAATTAAGGGGTATGCTGTCCGATCCTTGAAAGCATTTGATGGCTTTGAGTTTGAGTTGAAGGGCTTGGATTTGGGCAAGGCAATGATATATGATGGATGGTTCCTGAGCCGTGGAGGTGAGTGACCCCAAACTGTTTCCAAAGCAACTTATGAACTGTTTCTTGCATTATTTACTTGACTACATCTCATGCGTGCTTGCATGTGAATTCATGATATGATTTTGGCTTCAATGAGTTCTTGGGGAGTCTTGTGCTGGACACCAACGTCTCCACCTCTGTTTATTTGGAGCAAATGGCTCCGGAGCTCATACAGAGGCTCCACCATACTGGATATATTTGAGCGTTGGGTGTTTAAGTGCAACGATTTCACTAACTCACGAGAGCAATAAACGTACATTTGATCTCTGAATCATGACATCATCGAAATATGTTGTTCTGAAATATATCTGCTTACTGATTTTACTGGTTACTCACTGAGCTTCTAACTCACCCCAAAACTATTTTATTCCCCTCCACAGGGCTCGTGGCGAAGGAAGGGCTTGTTGTGCTTATTCCTGTGATCGGATGGATTATCTTATGTGTACTTTAAATTTTGAAATTCCTCCTGTATCATAGTTGGTATCAAGGATCAGAGTGGCGCAGCGGAAGCATGGACGTTTCGCTTTTGATATGTAATTATTGGAGACTTGGATGTATATTTGAGATTTATATTGTAATTCATTTATGGACTGTAGTGAACGACTGAGTCCCGGCGAGAGCTGGACAGGCGGCCCGCCGAACCCTTTGGTTCGCCTTAGGGTGAGGTGGGGCGTCACAGTTGGTATGAGAGCTTAGGCTTCAGATTCCTGTAGTGTATCCTAGGCTTGAAGTTTAGGATGCCGGACTGTGGGTTTGGTTTGAAATATTAGTGATTGTTGCGGGA